>NC_030434.2:22838937-22971437 GCF_001660625.3 Ictalurus punctatus
AGCGTCTGTGTGCTTCAGACTTTGTGTTAACAGTTTGGTGAAGAACCACGCAGAATGGGTGTGATGGTCAGGTGTCCACATACTTTTGGCCATAGAGTGAACATGGATGAAAAAAATGTATTTTATATTGTAATTGATGATATAGTGAAGTTTATTTTGTGAGGAAATATTTGTTTAACGTTTATGGAAGGAGTCTCCAGTGTCAGTGCTGTAACATTCACAACTAACTAAGATTTCTGCCTTGGGAAAGTCTTCAGGACAGAGGAGTTTGTGCGTCGCAGTTTCACGGTAACAGAGTTTATTATTATTTTCCCATCCTGTTGTGTTTATTTCTTACTTGATGTAGTATGGCAGTATATCTGATCTAATAAATCTTACAAGCTTGTCTTAATATCAATGCTATGTCGCATTATTCAGGCTGGCTAGCTAGTTATTTAGTTTTCTTTAGGGTTGTTCTTGGTACACGCCGAGATATTTGACGCTGCCTTCCCTCTATAATTTTCTTTTACTCCTTGACTCCTGAGGTTTGAGACACTAGAACATCTGTGACATGTAACACAGCAAGCAATGTTTTGTGTGTTACTAAGTCATTTGCATTTTTTCCTAAGGGCACGTAAACTGTAAAAGTTTGAACAATATCAGACAGGACTGCATCGTTTCAGCTAGACACGGACGCACGCTTACGGAATATCTTCCTATTGAGCCATTACTGATTCTTTAACAAATACATTGTACATGACATCACATAACAGTAACATTTCCTTTTTGGAGTTTAACTGCGTGTCAATCTTTGAATCAGATCCTGCGTTAATAGGCTCTAATATCTGAAACTCTGAATACACTCTTAAATAAAAGGAGGGTTAATGGTGCTAGCTGTCTAAAGAGGTTCTCTGATAGGAAAACTTTCCGCAGAAGGGCAAACCAAAGAATCATTTGGGCTGATGGACTAAAAGTGCATACGGTCTATGCTTACGGGAAAAAACCCCACACACGTTTCACATTTATGTAAGCAATATCACGTGAAAAATATTAACTCAAGTAAACGCGTGCAATAAATGAAATCATGTGAGCTATATGTGGAAAATTAACATGAAAATCAATTAATCAGGTGGTGGTGGTGGTGGTGGTGGGGGGGCATCAAGGTGAATTTGGAAAAAAAAAATCACAGTAAAGGTGAAAAAAAAATGCCAAAATTTCAGACTAAAGGTGAAAAAAAATCTACATTTTCATACGAAAGGTGATTTATTTATTTTTTAAAATTCAGACTAAAGGTTAAAAAAAAAATCAGACTAAAGGTGAAAAAAAATCTACATTTTCATACTAAAGGTTAAAAAAAATCGACATTTTCAGACTAAAGGTGAAAAAAAATTCCGACTAAAGGTGAAAAAAAATCTACATTTTCAGACTAAAGGTGAATTTAAAAAAAAAAACATTCAGACAAAAGGTGAAAAAAATCATCATTTTCAGACTAAAGGTGAAAAAAAATCTACATTTTCATACGAAAGGTGATTTATTTATTTTTTAAATTCAGACTAAAGGTGAAAAAAAAATCAGACTAAAGGTGAAAAAAATCTACATTTTCATACTAAAGGTTCAAAAAAATCGACATTTTCAGACTAAAGGTGAAAAAAAATTCAGACTAAAGGTGAAAAAAAATGTACATTTTCAGACTAAAGGTGAAAAAAATCTACATTTTCAGACTAAAGGTGAATTTAAAAAAAAAACAAAACATTCAGACAAAAGGTGAAAAAAATCATCATTTTCAGACTAAAGGTGGGGAAAAAAATCAAAAATTTCAGAATAAAGGTGAAAAAAAAATCTCAGACTAAAGGTGAAAAAAAAATCAGACCAAAAAATCTACATTTTCAGACTAAAGGTGAAAATAGTGTTTATACATGTGAAAATGGGAAGTAGGCCTATATAAAACCAAACTTCACACGTGATTCACGTGATTCTTCACACACAATGTGTGTTTTGTCTCTAAGCACAGGATGTACGTAAGTACCTCTGGAGTTTAATTTACTTCAGTGGTTCTGATTTTTATTCATTTGAACTTACATTAGCCTACATTTGTATTTTTTTTTTTGAAAGCTTTCAGAAAACTCGTACACGTTCCACACGTGACTAATCACGTGAATTACTCATGTAGTGTTTTATTTCTCAGCTGATTTTCTCACATATGTCATTTCTGTTCATATATAGAACACATTATTCACAAATGTGCACCTTCATATGTTTCTCTCTCTCTCCATATGTGGTCACATATTACACGTGAAGAACCTATGAGCACACGTGAAATGGACGTGAGAAGTTAAAACTGGTTAGTTTACGGGTAAAGTCTAAGACGGAGATGAATGATTACTCGAGCAGTCAAACTTTAAAGCATGTCTTTTCAGTCACTTTGACAGGATCAACAGAACAAGTGCACTTCGACGACATGGTTATGAAGTAAGTGTTAAAGAGGGACACGGTGGACAGATTCCTGCGACTCACCCAAAATATCGTGTTAAAGAAGAAAAGTAAATATTTGACGACCGGACTGACAAAACTGAAGTCTTCATCCCTCTGCGCTGGTCCTCCTCTCACCATGATCAACACTTCTCAAGTCTTCTACAGAGATGAAGAGGCTTCTGTCAGCTCCTGAAACTTCACTGTTGAGGAAGAAGGAATAAATGTGGAACTTGTCCTCAGGGAGTTTCAGACATTGCGGTGTTTAGTAGCTCACAGGAGCGCCTTTGCCCCGAGGCACACATTTTCTAAATCTGTGCTGCTGCCTAAACTTGCGACTCGTGCACTTGTGTTTGTTATTTCCGGATTGGTGTGTGTGTGTGTGTGTGTGTGTGTGCTTTATTGGGCGGTCCTCCTCCTCTTCACATGAGCAAACACTTTAAAGCCTCATCTAGTCTAAAGACATGTTCCTCTTGCCATGTTCCCATTTCCCCCGACAATATGAAGCAGGTTGATTTTTGCGTATTTCTGATTTTCAGTCGATGCGGATAAATATCTTAAAAATAGGTGAAATAGTATCCTACTTACACAGTCTTTAATAACGCAGTCTAATCTTATACTTTTCTTCCAGAATAAGTTCAGGGATTTACATTTCCTCTTAAAAAAAAAAAAGATGCGCCTTTAGATCTAAGTGGAAGAAAGTTTCTAAAAAAAAAAACAAAAGCTACACACTACATTATTAATCCTAATGTTTGATTCAATGTTCCTTTTGGAGAAAATTAGATTAAATACTTGTGTAATAGCGCCCCCTGTTGAATGATGAGGTATGTCTAGTCGGCAGTACACCTACCTTATGTTTAATTTTCACACTGAAGGTGAATGAAATCAAAATGTTCACACTAAATGTGGAAAACAAATCAAAGTTTTCTGAGGTATGTAGGTTCTAAGGTCCGACCCCAACTTCCTAACAAGCTGAGATATGCAAAGAAAAAGAATTTCACTGTGCTGTAATGTATACAGGTGCATCTAAAAAACAACAGAATATCGTGGAAAATTAACATTTTTTCCCGGCGTAATTAAATTCAAAAAGTTGAAAAATTACCCAGGTTGCTTTGATGGCGGCCTTCAGCTCGTCTGTATTGTCGGGTCTGGTGTCTCTCAGAGATTCTCTATGGGGTTCGGGTCAGGCGAGTCGGCTGGCCAATCCAGCACAGTAATACCATTAAACACAGTAACGCCAGTAAACCAGACACTAGTAGTTATGGCACTGTGGACAGGTGCAGAGTCCTGCTGGAAAAGGAAATCAGCGTCTCCATAAAGCTCGTCAGCAGATGGAAGCATGAAGTGCTCCAAAATCTCCTGGTAGACGCTGCATCGACTCTCGACTTGAGAAAACACAGTGGAGCAACACCAGCAGATGACATGGCAACCCAAATCATCACTGGCTGTGGAAACTTCACACTGGACTTCAAGCAGCTTGGATTGGCTCTGGAACCTTGATTTCCAAATGAACTGCAACATTTACTTCCATCTTCCCCGTGATTGTGTTTGTGTGTGCTGAACCAGACTGAGAGATTAAAGCCTCAGGAAACTTTTACATGTGTTCTGAGTTAATTATCTGATTAGAGTTCTTCTCAGGTCCACATTTCTGTATTATAAATTCTTCATTCTAATATTTTGAGATACTCAAAATATTATCATCGAGATTAAAACAGGAAAAGGTTTGAAATATTTCACTTTATGTGTAATGAATCTAGAATATATGAAAGTTAAAATTTTGAAATTAAATTTGTGGGGGGAAAAAAACTTTTCCACGATATTCAAATTTTTTAGATGCATCTATACGTGACAAAGTCTTCTTCTTCTTCTTAATCTAGTCAGTAGAACACTCACCGTCCACTTTATTAGGAACACCTGTACATTTATTCAGTTATCTAATCAGCAGCAGCACCATGCATAAAGTCATGTCAGGTCAAGAGCTTCAGTTAACGTTCACATTAAACCTCAGAATGAAGAAAAAGTGTGATCTCCGTGACTTTACCCGTGGCGTGGTTGTCGGTAGCAGAAAGGTTGGTTTCAGTGTTTCAGAAACGGAAAATTGAAAGAGATTTTCACACACAACAGTCTATAGAGTTTACACAGCATGTTCAGGGTCTTTAAATTGATTTCACGTGAGGCTGAAGACTTTCCAGGGCCGTGTGAGAGTCAGGTGGCTGTGCTTCTCAGGTCTAATGGAGCCTGGATCAAATGTGTGTGTGTGTGTGTGTGTGAGTGAATGAGCTCCTTGTTAAATACTCGTCTTTGTGTTGAACTCCAAAAGCAGCACTGAACCAGCTCATTGTACCTGCTCAGCTTCTCCTCCTCTCTCTCCTTTTTTCTGCTAGCTCAGGCACAAAAGGTCATCATGAGCCCATTTTATTTTTTTAACCACTTTTCATTTCTTTTGATGTCTTTTCTTACACTGAGCTGCATTTTAAAACGTATGAAAGTGCTATATTAAAGTTTAAGATGATATGATGATGGGGTGCAAATAATTCTGAGATGACTGTACATTAGTGATGTCATAAGCATGTTTAGATAATAAACGGCGTACTATATAGCACTGTACAATGTGCTACTATCTAAAACAAGTTAAGCCTAATCGATATTGTCGTCAATTCCAAAACTATTGACCCCTCCCCCCTTATAGACACAAACAATTTCAGGTTGTCGTTTACAAAGCAAGCAGGCGACGACGCGGACGTGTTAACAGGCGGTTTATTAGATAAAAGTTAATACGAGTGACACACAGTTGCTTTTGTTTGCATTTCAGAGTAACAGCAGCTGAACAGCACAGTGAACTCGACAGAGATGTGCTCATTCCAGGCTCTGCAACAGCAGATAACAAATCAGCCTTTGATCACAGCAACATTCAACGTTTTCACTTCAGAGCACGTCTTCTTGTTAAATCGTGGGGGGGAAAAAACTTAAGAGCTTGCAGCATATACATGCTCTCAAATTAGCTTAATTTTTTTTTGGTCCTAAATGCATTATATCATTACTAATACACTTTATTACTGTGTAATGAAGTTTATGACAGAGTAATAAAGTCAGTAGTCAGTGCTGTTAGTGTTAGGAATATTCAAGTAATGTGTTCAACTACACAAGTCTGCTAAAACACTCTCGCCAGCTGATATAGAGCATTCAGACTCGTATTGTATTGTATTATTCATGCTGTACCGTTTATAGCTGTGGAGGATTTGTGCATTTCATGCCTCACTGTTTGAGCACCGGGAGCTCGTTGGGTTTAAAGAAGGCTTGGGACATTCCCATGGCGTAAATGTACACTTTGGAATCCACCACAAGTTTCTCCTTCTTCAATAACTCTATAAACAGAGACAACAGAAAGAAATCAATCAAACACTGTGAGAGTGTGGGTATCAGAAAATAACCCGCAACAGGATGGTGTGATGCGGCCCGGGGAGGAGCAGAGTGTCATCAACAGCGTATCCTGAAGTGTTTAAGACAAGTTAGTTCCTTACATCTCATCAACTAATACATGATATTTTTTAATCTGTTAATTATTCCGTAGATGTTTTGCCGTACACGTCCCTGTGAATGAGCGGTTTCTATAGAAACAATCCGAATCGAGAATTCAACAGCACTGTGGTATAAGCACTTTATGAAATAAATCCTTTTCACCCCTTCATACGGCCGTTTCAGCTAAAACAGCACACACAAAACACAAATAAAAGATAGGTACTTTCACTTTACACTAGAGGTCAAACGATTTTTTGGATTTTACCGATATCGATACCTAAGTTGGGCGGTACCTGCCTGACACTAACCGATTAATCAACCGATAGTTTTTAAAAATTGATGCTGAATGAAAACACAAGTAAAAATACTGCCGAACTTTATTACAAAAATAAACCGTACTGACTGTACCATAAATGTACTGCACTTTTTTTTTTAAAGGAAATAATTATATAAATATTAATATATTAACTATTAATAAATATTAACGTAAATAAATTATATAAATCCAAACTGAACCAAAAAGTAACACTTTTAACAAATTAATCAAAAAACACTTCAAATAACACAACAAAATTTGCCAGTGATGGTTTTTATTTCGCCTCTAGAGGACGCTCTCGTACTGTATAATGACAGCGGACACTTCTCAGTCGCTCCCGCAATGGACGCAACCGGGAAAAACTTATCGGTGTGGGTTTTTGCTGCTAACCGATAGGTCCAGCAATCGGTTATCGATGCCGATTAATCGGCAAAACCTATCAATTGGTTGACCTCTACTTCACTCCGACTTTATGCAGGTGAAATTCGATCACGAGATCTCGGTCTTGTGAACCAGTAGAAAACACGAATGCGGTACTGTGGTCTCTTTAGTTTATAAAGAAGAAGAAAAAATATGAAGGAGCTGCTTATGAATAATAATTGCTAGCTTTATTACTATTGTGTGGCTGAAAACAAAATGGCCGCCTCGTCCACCACAGTATACACAGGTTTTTGTGGTAATATTCTGTTTTTATTCTCTGCTAACATAGTGTTTTTTTAAAGCAATGTAAGCCCCGGTGTGTCATATGTACTAAGTAATATGACAACATTTATGGTACCTTCTGTGAAAATTCAACACGTGATACAATTTTATACTAGGTATAGTTTGTAACATTCTTTCTTTAAAAACATGTAACGATACTCACCATCTATTTTCCTCTGAAATTCATCTAAAGGTAGAAGAATCACGTCGACAAATTCTGGAGAGAAAAAAAAATCGTTTAAACGAACGAAAACAACAAAAACAGGGAAGTTTGTGTATTAATATATTTCAAGAGTAATGAGTTTTACCTCCATCACCTAAAAAAAGACCAAAGGGAGAAAAAAAGAAAGAAAGAAATTAGTAATAAGTAACTACGCTTTGATGAAGTCTGTGTGAGAATGAAAGAACAGACGATGTCATGAGTAAGGACAGGACAACACTGGAGACTTACCGAGCTGCTGGGTGGGGTTTATATTTTCACTATCATCCCCATTAATGTTGACCATCACAATCTGCGTGCTGCAGTTAGACAGGCCAGGATCCAGGCATGTGACTGACAGGATGAGACAGAGAAAGGTGCTCATTTCTACAACATACACAACACAACACACACAGTTTTAATTCACATGATCATTGTTCAGTCATCCAGTCTCAGTGTTACCTGGCGTGACTCCCACCACTTCTCCCTTGTAGCCAGTCTCCTCCTTCAGCTCTCTCAGAGCAGCCATCTCAGCGTTCTCGTTATCATCAATCAGACCTAAAAACAAAATAAAAAAATCACACAGAGTGTCAATCACTGCCAAATGCTCTTTCTATCATGACCGCTTACAGTTTCGTGGGAAAATATATAGAAGATATTTGCTCAGACCCGCAGGAAACTCCAGAGTGTAGCATCCCATCGGTGGCCTGAACTGTTTCACCAACACCACACAGTCCTTATGCAGAGTTCTCTTCAGGATGGCGATGATCCCCACACCTACGTTAACAAAAACAAAAAACGTAAGTAAGGCCGATTCTGTTGTTTTCTATTGGGTTTGAGATCAAAATACGAATAAGTGACGAAAGCTGACGTTCTGATCTATCATCATTTCCTCATATTAACATCTAGACGTCTTAAACAACTTAAAACATGGCACCTTTTGTTTGAAATCCTCCCCCACGTGATCAAAAATATTGGAACATGTGACTGATAGGTGTTTCTTGTTGCCCACGTGTGCCCTGTTAAATCGACTGTTTAAAGAATGAATTCTTCTTAATGTCTACTCTGGGGTCGAGACGTGTGGTTTTGCGTGTGGAGACGGCATTTGTTGTTAAAAATGATAAACCAACATGATGAACAGAGATCTGTCTTTGGGAGAAAAGCAAGTCATTCTCAAGCCGAGAAAAGAGGGAAAATAAATCAGAGGCATTGCACAAGCATTGGGCATAGCCAATACATCAATCTGGAATGTCCTGAAAAAGAAAGTAACCTCTGGTGTACTAACAACCAGATATGGAATGGGTCAGCCAAAGAAAACAACAGCAGCTGATGACTGAAACATTGTGAGAGCTTGAAGAAAAACCCAAAAACCATCAGTCAGTGATATCACCAACAACCTCCACAGGGCAGGGGTGAAGGAAACAAGAAACACAGAGGGCATGCCTCAAGACGTAAACCACTCATCAGAAGTACGAATGTGGAAAGCCAGATTGGAATTCGCAAAGAAATACACAGATGAGCCACAAAACTTCTGGAACCAAGATTAACCTCTAGCAAAGTGATGGAAAGGCCAAAGTGTGGAGAAAGAAAGGATCTGTTCATGATCCAAAACATATGCGCTCATCTGTGAAGCATGGTGGAGGTAGTGTGGCTGCTTTGAACTCATGATGGTAGCCCCAGAATGAATTGAGACGTTTACAGGAACATTTTGTCTGCCAATTTACAGAGAAATGCATCCAATCTAATTGGAAGGAGCTTCATCATGCAGCAAGACAAATGATCCAAAACACACTGTCAACTCAACAAAGGACTTCATCGGGGGAAAGTGGAAGGTTTTAGACTGGACAAGTCAATCACCAGACCTTAACCCAACTGAGCAGCATTTCACCCTCTGAAGAGAAGACTGAAGGGAGAACCCCCACAGAACAAAACAACTAAAAGAAGGTGCAGTACAAGCCTGGAAAAGCAACACAAAGGAAGAAACCGGCAGTTTGGCGACGTCAGCAGGTCACCGGCTTGATGCGGTTATAGCAAGCAAGAGATGTGCGACCAAATATTACGTGTTATTTCCTTTAAGACTATCTGTTCCTATACTTATGCTCACCTAAAAATTGGGTGATCTGCCACCAGAGATGCCATGTTCTAAGTTGTGTAAGCTGAAAACGTGTAAGCTGAAATTCTGATCCATCGTCTCATATTCATCTTTTAATCTCAAACCCAAATGTCTTCAGTGTAGAATGAAAACAATAGAACTGGCCTTGCTGTTCCAATACTTTCGGATGGGACTGTATATACTATAAAATAAAAATATGACTAACTTAAATAGATTAAACCTAGTACTTAAATATCCAACAGATTTCTGAGCAATAAACAAAAAAACGCCCTGGGAAAATAAATAAATAAATACATACATACATTCATACAAACATACATACATAAAGCACTCTACCATACTATTAAATGACATCCTGTCAGGTACAATTCGTTTTAGTATGAATATTACTGAACATTAACAATAGTTCATATCTCAAAGTATTTGAGAGGTTAATAATTCAAATGATAACAGTAGAGTGATTTTGTTATGTATTTAAAAAAAACAAACACTATGAACACCATACGTTTCATTAAAAAAAGAAACACTAAAAAAAAAAGCACTACTAATCAATCAATAAATTATTGTGAGATTTTAAGCCATGATTTACACTTGATATTAAACAGAGTTAGTTACCAACTAGAGTTATACAATATGACGATATAATATCGATATCGTGATATATTATGTCACGATACACTTTCAGACAAGGCTAACATTGGAGAAAACGTGAGAACTCACCGTCTGCATCAGCGCTGCTTGGTCTCGTTGTTCTCTTCACCGTCTCCCATATTCTGCACGAGAGTTGGTTACAGAACACACCGTTAAACCTTTCCGTGTCAATAAACACACACCTGCTTTACTGCTTTACCATCCACACAGCGAGATGACATACAGATACACACAGGACTACAGAGATGTCGGCTTCTATAATCATACAGAAGAAATCAATAGTGTACGTTTAATACGAGAACAACGAGGCGTATTTTAGACCAAAAAAACCCCCCAATAAACTACACAGTACAAGCATGTCACTCAATCAGTCTTAAAACACCATGAACCATGAACTAGGGGCGAGGTTTGTTTGTTTTTGGATTAGATGCCAAAACCCATCGCTGTACACAATACATAATTAATTATTAGTCAGCAAGTATTTCAAAGACAATCAAAAACTGAAACGTGCCGCTTGCGTAAGTATTCGACCCCCTCGGGTTTCCGGGAAGCTCCGGATGAAAGATATTGTCTTAAAAAGGACATAACTGACTTATTATTGTCATTCATCTGTGAAACAAGCCATTTTCTGAACAAAAACCACCTCAGTTGAACTGTCGTCATCGACGAGACTGTCAGTCTGACGGATAGGAAAGGAAAAATGAAGACTAAGGATCAAGGTAAGGAAAAGGTAAACGAATTTCAGGACTTAGGAATAGGGTGTACAATTATATCTAAGAGGTTGGACATGCCAGTAAGCACTGTGGGATCAATAGTGAGGAAGTGGAAGCTGCATCACACCACTGAAGCAGTACGTAAACCAGGCCTTCCATCATAATACAGCGCAAAAACAAGACAGAGACTGGTGAGGAAAGCCACGGTGAAGCCAACAGTCACTCTGAAGGAGTTATGGAGTGGCTGAGAGTGGAGTGAAGGTGCGCCACACAACCATTTCAAGAGCTCTGCCTAACTGAAGACTGTACGGGAAGCGTGGCTAGAAAGCACGAGAGTAACCCAGTGAGGATGTGCTTTTTTTGGTGAGATGAGACAAAGATCAAGATACTGCAGGCCATATTTGAATTGGCACCATCCCTACAGTGAAATGTGGTGGTGGCAGCATCATGCTCTGGAGATGTTTTTCCTCCTCGGAGTCTGAGCTCCTTGAAAGAACTGAAGGGAGAATGGATGGAGTAAAAATACAGGGGGGTATTACAAGAGAACCAGCTTCAAAGCTTGGTAGAAACGTCACATCTCGGCCAAAGCAATGCAGGTTCAAAAGCAAAAAGGTAAAGTATGAAAACTGCAGTCAACAAAAAACATCCGAGCAACCTGAAAAACCTGGAACAAATCTGCAACTACGAATGGGGGGGAAGCACTCCCAAACAGTGTGTAAAGCTGGTAGGAACTTAAAACAAACACACACTTGGTTCCATCAAGTACTAGTTTGAAAGGATTGAATATTTATGCAAGCAGCATTTCTCAGGTTTTTTTTTTTTGTTTTTTTAAATATCTACTAAGGCACTCCCTGCTGAAAAAAAGAATACAGAAACCCTCATAGAATTTGTAATGGATATAATGGGAATTGTCTAGGTTTAAATGGAAACTGTAATGGTCCCCGTGGGACCAATAGAAGGGGATGTCTATTGATTGCATGTTAGTGGATACCATTAAGGACCAATCATGGTAATGGTGTTAATGGTTAGCTCATAATTTGTAATGGTATTTGTAGCAGAAGCCATTAGATTCTTTTTTTTTTTTCAGCAGGGACTGTGTATAACATCAGTGATTTGTACCTAGTGTTTCCAGATGGATCCACATACGTGGTCTTCTCAAGCCTCACCCACTTTCCAGTCGCTGTGACCTACACAAGAACACATGTGTGTGTGTGTGTGTGTGTGTGTATATATATATATATATATATATATATATATATATATATATATATATATATATGTATATATGTATATATGTATATATGTATATGTATGTGTGTGTAAACTGATCAGGACAAAACTCAACATCTAGATGATTGATCAGAACATTATTTATTTCAGTCGCAGTGTTAGTTAATGTTTACCTCCTCTTTGACTACATGAGGCTGTGTGCAGCTTTTCTCCGGACAGCTCATGGTGTCTGTGTGCTGTGTAATCTCTGCCTGCACACACACACACACACACACCAAACAATCAAACAATCTAATAAATAAACAGAAATTCATTCTTAAACATAGACCTTAATGGGTGAAAGTTCACTTAGACCGCTACACTTCCGCACTAATTAGGGTTTATTCAATCTGTTTCCGTCCTGTAGAAGATCCGTCTATACTACTTCAAAACATATTAAATCTTTGTGCTGTGAAATTATACAAATATATATAATACATGCGAGAATACTGATGCCACTCACGTGCAAGGATCCAAAGTTTTGTCACAATTTGAAACGGCCACCCACTGGTGTAACCCAAAAACATCGCCCCTCTCATCCACATCTATTCTTTATTTTAGATAAAGCGTATGCTATTTTGTGAATTATATTGATCGTTTATCTCTAAAACAACATTCTAAATTTTATGTGCATACATCGAGACGTAAAATGTTGCATTTTAGGCACCAAAACAACATAGGAACTATTGTCTTGGGCCCTTGTTGAGTAGGACTTATTTAACGTTGCACAATTATCCGGACTGTAAAGCATTATGAAGAAAGAGCAAGTTGCTAATTGTCAGTTTTCGGTTTGGTATCCTTTATTTAAGAAGCATACAATTAAAAGGTAAGGATGGAGGGTTGTAATGTTTATATATCTCTTAATATTGAGTTTTTTGTTATATTCTGGGAGGGGGAAAAAAGACTTCTTGGAAGTAGCTAGCTCACTTAACACGCGCTGCTAAATATGTGTAAGGTGGATATGACAGGTTAAGTGCAGCATGAAGGATTATACAGTATAATAGTTATGCAGGTAAATAACGATTTTATATATATATATATATATATATATATATATATATATATATGTATGTATGTATGTATGTATGTATGTATGTATGTGTGTGTGTGTTCACCTTTTCGTAAATATCAGTTATATTAAAAAGTATATGGATTGCCCATGTGTGGAATGCATGAGTACAAGCAAGATAAAACACTTTACCTGAAATAAAAAGATTTATAAAGAGAATGCAGACTTTCAGTTTTAATTCAAGGGGTCTAAAAATATTGCATTAACCATTTAGGAATTACAGACATTTAAAAAAATTTTTTTTACAGAGTCCCTCCATCTTTACATTCTCAAAAGTAATTTCAAAGCCAATGTGTTCATTGAAGTCTGGCACAAAAATCCGTTTATATACTGTGATTTTGTGTAGAAAGCTTGTGTAGGTATTCCAGAGACATGCTGCGTTACTATCTCTATATTCTTAGAAAGCGAAAGAAATCAGGGTTACACTTTATATTAAATTACAGTAAAAGAGTTTAAACTGTTTTGTTGTTATTTACATACCCCCCCCCCCCCCCCCAATTAAGCGTTGACGCTGTTCATGAAAGGGTTGTCATGGTGATAAATGTCTATTCCCCCCCCCCCCAGTTTGATTCTACCTCTGCCTCAGAATGTAATCGATTACCTTTTGGACGACGGGACGTTAGTGGTTTCTGGAAGGTGAGAGTTCTTCGTCTTTAATGAATGATCTAGTTAATTAAATCTATTTCTATTGAGTCCAGATGATTTAAGAGCTGGAGATCATATTTTGCAGCAGCGACAACAACAATCAGCCTTCGCAGAACAATAACAGCGGCTCAGAAGACGAGGACGACGTCCAGGTGGGTGACGTCGACATCGTTAGAGGTCGTCTCTAAAGAAATAGAACGACGCTAAAGTTTCTTCTAAATAGCAACACTGCTTTGTACAGTCTTTATGGACAGAAGAATTGACAGGTTTAGCACGATGGGGATAATTAACGCCGCTATGGCTCGGCTCTAAGTGAATCGAGTTAACATCCTTACATAAGATGAGCGGAGAGGCGCAGCTTGACGTGGCTTAAACACTAAACCGTAACTCCACTGTTGATTAGTTTTCTATACCAGCACCCCAAAGTGTGTATTCTTTACTTTATGTTAATCAGCATTGGGTTGAGTATATAAACCTCAGCAAGGGGGACGGTGGCTTAGTGGTTAGCACGTTGACCCCCCCCCCCCGTGACCCTGTGTAGGATAAGCGGATGGATTGAACCTCAATCCTGGTGCACATCCTCAATTGCGAACTTTACAAGCTCATGTTTAAGGACTCGTGTTAAGGAAAGCAGAGTACAAAGCGCCTTCCCTTCTGATTTCTGATAGTAAAGTAGTGCGATTAGACGGAAGCAGACTAATTAATAGGGTGTAAACGTGTCAAATAGTTTCTGTGTCTGAATGCTCTCTCTTTCCCAGTGGTCTGACGATGAGACGACAACAGTCGTCACGGTGAGTGTTACTCCAGCTTTTACAACTTGGACTGTGTGTTTTGAAAGATTTTACAATGCTAAAAGTACAATTCTACGAAAACTACCTCTAAAACATCTTTCTATTCCACATCTTCAATCTCTTCTTTGACTATTTCCAACTTTCCATACTCTTCTTGACTGCTCCTTGGTATTTCCTACTTATCCAGCGACTGCGTATATATGAAAAAGTTTTCTTTATTATTTTTTACAGGCTCCAGAATTCCCAGAATTTTGCTCAGAAGTTCAGGAAGCGATAAATTCCCTCGGTGGATGTGTCTTCCCTAAACTGAATTGGAGCGCACCACGGGTGAGCTGAACACTCGCGTTGTCTCGTGTTCATGTAACAAACAAAAACAAACTCTATGGCGACCTGAAAGCGAATACACTAGTGATCCACTTGAACGACATTTCTTGGTCAGAAGACAAATTCTAGACGCGCTGGGTGAAATCCAAATACGCTGTTGTATTCTGGATTGTGATTGGTCATAAGCAGATTTATATTAACGCGCTCGTTCTAATACTGTACCTTACGGTTTCTATAGTAACAACTTGCACTTGGTCTTGTGTGGCAGACTCTAAATAAGCTGGTTTTATATATATACATGTATATAAAGCGAAGTTTTCTGTAAGGAGATGTTTATTTTACCTTAATGGAAGGAGTCTCCAGCGCCAGTGCTCTGTAACCCTTTGTTAACCCTTTTGTTTCTGTGTGTGTTTTTTGTTATTAACGTTGAGAGCGAGAGACTAAAAAGGCTGGAGAGAGAAGGACTGTTTATAGCTGCTGTAACGTACGTGATAACCGGATGCTAACCTGTCTTACACAACGTCACCTGTGACTCTAAGTGGATAAAATAAAATAAAAAGGCACGACGTCTCATTCGTTCATAAATAAAATCTCGTTTGTGTTGGCAAATTGCTGTGATGTAAGAGGAATAAAAGACGCTGGGAGGTTCTGTTCTAGGAAATGAATCGACAGTAACTCTGCTACGTCACGTCACGTCACCCTGTCGTCGATTATATTCCTACAACAGAACGTCCCAAAGTGTTTTATTCCTCTTTACATCCCAGCAATTTTCCAACACAAATAAGATTTTAGTTATGAACGAATGAGACGTGCTTTTTTAAAAAATTGTATTTATCAGAGTCACGCGTCATGTTGTGGAACGTCCCACGAAACGCAGAGAAACGTAAAGTACCGACACGAAACTCCCCATAATAACATCTTTGCAAGGGTTTCTGTTTAATCTGGCAACACTGTGCAAGTTTGCTTTGGTTGTTTTGAAAATGGTTTGTTTGGTTGTTTTGAAACCTGTCATACTCTCTTTAGATGATGGTTTCTATGTTTATATTTATTAATGCTAGGCAAACATTCACATTTTCTGTGTTAATTTTGTAGTGGTGTTTGTGTTGTTTTGAAGATAGTGATTGTTGTTGTCGTCTTGTGTTATGTTATTTAATTTTTGTGCATTAGGAGCCTCTTGAAAACGAGATGAAGCATCTCAAGGGGTTTATCCTAAAGAATAAATTTGTTATAAACTTACGGAGTTTTTTTTGACCGCTTTTTTTAAATTGTCGAAATCGCAATCGCACGAAAACCGGCCCGAATCTGCGATAATTTTGAAGGAAGGGAAAAAATCGCAAGCTCCTCTGAATATTACGCCGTTTGCGTGATTCCTTCCTACGATCGTACAATCACAAAATCCTGGAGGAACTGACTGTCGCAGGGGAACAAGATAAACTTTCGAATATATATATATTTTTTAAATGATCGTTGTTATACGTTGTTGTATTCTGCCGTATTTCCTGATTAATAACCCAGGTGTGTTGTGTTCGTGTTTCTTCTCACATGTAGGATGCTAACTGGATTGCCCTGAACAGCTCGCTGCAGTGTCAGAGTCTCAGCGACATCTTCCTTCTGTTTAAAAGCTCAGACTTCGTCACGCACGATCTCACACAGCCGTAAGTGAACCGGTTACAGACGTCTTCCTCTCACAGATCTGCTCACTGCGTTGTGTTTAACACTCGAAGCGTCACTTCTCTTCTCTGCTCTTCTGTGGCAGGTTCCTTCAGTGCAACGACGACTCTCCAGACCCTGTTATAAACTATGAGGTGCAACCCACACACACACACACACACACACACACATAGAGAGAGCACTAACTACATTCACTAAGTGCTTCCTTTACACTCAGACTTTCCCGTGTGTCTGTTCTCGTCTAGCTCGTGCTGAGGAAATGGAGCGAGCTCATTCCTGGAGGGGAATTTCGCTGCTTTGTGAAAGAGAACAAGCTGATTGGTATGAAAACTCCACATGACCATGGAGTTATTTCTCTCAACAACAAAAAAGAAGGCAATTCGATCATTTCTTTAATGCCCGGTTTTCATTTAAACAATTCAAATAAACACACGCTGTATAATCTGCCCAGCGTGTGTTTTGAAGATTTAGTGCGTAATGTTTAATGGGTCCATTTCTAGACCTTTTAATAATAATAATAATAATAATAATAATAATAATAAATTCGAGTTAACGGAAAATTTGTGATGCTGCAAAACTTAATGTTGCGCCTGTCGTATGTTGAAACGAGTCTCCCAAAGATACCCGGATGATCTACTATTTCCGGGAGGTTTTCCAAGTGTAAATGTTAAATTAAATTCTACAGTATAAATGATATAAGGATTAACGAATGATGAAATGCAACGAGGAGTGCGTTTGCGGTGACGGTGTGCGCGTAACCAGGCGACAACGTTCTCTTGCGTTTAACGACGTATTAATATGTCCCAGTCCTCGCATACTCTCTTGCTACACACTCAAAAGTACGTATTACGCCGTCACAGAAAGAGTACACGCTCTCAGTGCATGCTATAAGGAGGAGCATTGGGGACACCGGAGACTCCTTCTGTAAATGTTACCTAAATAAACGTCTCCTCACGATATCAACAACGATAACGTTTTATCCTCATCGTAAGATCAGTCGGGTTAAGTAAAGCGTCCTCCGTGCAAGTCCGTCTGAATTTGCTGTTGCTATAGGAACGGGGCGATTTGACGACATAAGCATCGGAGCTGCTGTTGCATGTGTTATCATATCATTTTACTGAAATGTGATTTTCGGCCCGAGTTGAACCGTCTCTTTAGATCGTTAGCTACAATAAAAGACTTCGCTGTAGGAAGCACCTGTGTATCCTTGATCTAGAAGCCTCGTACGTGTGTCCTCTCTCCTCTCTGCCTTTTTAACACACTTGAATTGATGCATGCTCCAAGATGGCGCTCCTTAACGGTGTAGGACCGCGGAATCAAGGAGTGTGGGCTTTTTAACTGTTTGCAGTTCACCTATCAGACAGAAGAGGGGGGTAAAACTTATGAGCGGCTCCTTTAATATACGGTATAATGAACAACAGTCAGTATCTGATTCAGTACTCAGTACCATAAATGCTAACTGATGCAACGTTTTGTCTTAGTATTAGTATTAGTATTTTGTCTTAGTATTTGATCTTAGTATTCTCGATTTATTTTTTTGAGGATCACGTGTGTCTGATCTCGGCTTGCAGGAATCTCTCAGAGAGACTACACACAGCATTACCAGCACATCTCCAAACAGGAAGTGAGTATCTCCTCCTCCATCCAGCAGTTCTTCAGAGAGCACATTCAGCACCAGTTCCCCAACGACGACTGTGAGTCGCCTCTGATAGTCTGCACACAGAAACCAGCAACAATCTGAACGTTCTGAGTTCTGATGTATTCTTGTGCTTTCTCCCCCCCCCCTCCTCCAGTTGTCTTGGACGTGTACAGAGACAGCATGGTGAGGACTGAAACTGTGTTCTAGATTGTTCTATTATAAGCACTATTTATCCTGCTGTGTGTTTTTTTTTTTTTTAAGTAAAGTGTTCATATCGTGCACGTGACAGGGTCGTGTGTGGCTGATCGACTTTAATCCGTTCGGCGAGGTTACAGACTCGCTGCTGTTCACGTGGGAGGAGTTAACATCTGGAACCAGTCTTTCATTACAGGTACTTTTCGCGAGGAACACCTTTATTGATGCGATTGTTTGCTGAAAGACTTTACAGCGAAGGGGAGAGGCTGAACTTGGACTGTAAAAGCATCACATGGGGGGAAAATCACTAATCTGCGTAAAACCTTTAAGCGGGAACACAGGAAACTCTCATTACAGCTTTGGAAATAGTTGGAAAATTACGCTGCTAACCGGGAAGTAGGAATTACATCATTTTGAACCCGGCATCTTGTGTTAACAGGATGGTCCTGCTTTCCGTTACACCACCAGCGAAGTGACCGTCCAGCCAAGTCCATGTTTGTCTTATCGAATCCCGCGAGACTTCCTGGACCTGTCCACTGGAGAGGACACTTACAAGCTAATCGATTTCCTCAAACTGGTGAGCGACCGATTTTTTTTTTTTTTTTTTTTTTTAATTAGATTTCTTGAGTAAATTGTAAATAAAAATGCAGTCACTCCATAAAGGAGAAGAGCTTTTCTATTACAAGTTCCTTTTCGTTGTAGAAAAAAGGTCAACAGGATGATGACGAAGACGACGACGACGAGCCTCACACGGCCAGTGTGTGAAAACCCCTGTTTCCCAACGTTCACTTCCTCTGTGTACTCATTAGGGACGGTTCATTAATTTCCCACCACATGATGTCTATAATGTACATAGTGTAAACTTCAACACCGGGAGATTCAAATGCGACAACGCTCTGGTCTTATCCGCACACAAATACGAGCAAGTACGCACCCTATAAGACACCCCCGCCCGAGTCTGCTTGCGTTAGTGCAGAACGGTGTTAGAATAAAGAAAGAAGTAATGATGTAACGATTATTTAAGCCATGCTTCTCAAATGTACACTTGTAAATGTTACAATAAGACAATCTGGGTTTGTTCTGAATAAACGTACGAGGTTTAAATACACTGCTGTACTTATTGTTCATATGAAATATATATCTATAGACATATCAATCTCTCTCTCATATATATATATATATATATATATATATATATATATATATATAGTTTATTATTATTATAATGATTATTATTAATAACCATGTTTGGTTTTACACACTGTGATCGTGTGATGCAGGAAAATGTTTGTACATTGGTAAAGAAATATATAAACAGACCATTTCTTTTCACTTTTCAAAACATAATGAAGCCCGACAGGGGTTTCCTGGAAAAACAGACGTGTGTGTGAGAGACAGTCAAGTCTCTCCAAGATGTTCAGAAAAACATCTTAACCAGCTTTACAAAACTGCACAAAGCATGTCCGAGACTACCGATTCATTTTTGATACAAGAGCAGTAATTGCCAAATAATGGCTTGTGTTTAGTTTGATTTATTTACTGCTCTTTATGGTGAACGTTATGATAACGTTCCATTTTCCTTTAAGGCATCTGTGCTTTACAGAATTGCTCTGCATGTGCCAAGACCGTTGTACAGTACTGTACACTTTTATTTTTAGATTTTAATCTCATCGTCCAGGCGCTTATCTATTATTATGATCTACTTCGGCTACTCTCCGTCCGACATCGTATCCGAGATTAGAATGGGTGGGTCCTGAATCGTAGTGTATTGAAGTGAGTATCCAGAAGGTGAAGGTGCCCAGATGGATGAAATTTCCATTATATTTTCAAACTGTGGCGCCGTGGACACTTTTTCAGCTAAGCTCGAGCACTAACCAAAGTTTTTTTTTATTTTTATTGTCACGTAAGATTAATGGATGGATGGATGTGTAAAAGGCGTACCATGTTTATCTTGTAAGGTCAAATGAAATGATCTAAGGAATGTTTACACAGTGACTGAGTGTGTGTAACACCCAGTGCACGACGTGTTAGTCTGCACCAGTACTTGCATACTCTTTTGCTACACGCTCAAAAGTATATACTTTTTCCCCTTCACAGAAAGGAGTATGTACTCTTCGTGCATAGTATAATTAGCTGAATTGGCATGTAGCATAAAACTCTTACTGGAAAGGGTGTAATTGATTTTAAGGACATGTAAGAAAACAGTAAAGTCAGAATTCAAAAACATTTTATTAAAACAATACAGCAGATATAAAAGGTTCTACTGCAGACGCTCCGAATTCACTGTGTGTGCTTCGACGAGAAATAGTATGCACCTCCCACACCTTAATAAATTAATATTAAAAAGAATAACGAAATCAAAAAAAAAGAAGGAAAATCAACCTCATCAAAAATGAATTAAACATATTACGCAGTGAATCAAGGCCTTGCGTCGGTGGTGGATTCAGGGCCCTACGGCGCTGACAGTTTGCACTGATAACACTGTCAAAGTCTCTTACAGACGGATGAGTGTGCAGTCTACAGGATCATCCTGTATTGAAGTTCCAAGACGTTGACGTCGATCCCCGAGCTGACGAGTAAGGCAGCGTTTTAAGAAACGGACGGTGGCTGTGCGATGCCGCCGTTACGGCCCTCCATCTTGTTAAAACGTCCTCTGAAGAAGCCTCGTCTCGCACTGAGCGGTCGAACCCAGACTGTAGCAATACTCTTAAGTAGATGAAACACAGTGTGATGCGTTCATGGATCTCTAACACTTGACCCACAAGCCCTTCGGAAAAGGCGAGCAAAAAGTTTCGAATGTTGCAATGCAAAAAAAAAAAAAAAAGTCAATCAAATCGAATGAAATAAAAGAAGTGTCCCGACCAAACAGACTGCATTTCATTAAATAAAGCAAAAAGCAGCTAATCATTAGCAATGAAATAAAACGTGTGCACACACACACACACACACACACACACACACACACACACACACACACACACACACACACACACACACACACACACACATCTCAGCATCTCTGTATGCCAGGATCTTCAACATCCCATAATATGAATCAAAACGTGTGATCTGAGGTGCTATAAACCAAACAGAGAAGCAGAAATTCCTTATGTGGAAAAAAAAAAAAAAGGGAGCCTGAAAATGATATCTTAAGGCCAGATGTTGGACCTGGTGCACGTCAGGATTATGGCTTTGCCAGAAAAACTCTCCCAGTGGCTTCTCGTGGACTTCTGAAGACTCGGCGCTCCAAGGATACACACTGTCACAGCGTCTGAGAAAAACCCTGGCTGTGCACGGTCACGTGACGCAGCGAATATCGCTTCGTTCAGTTCGATCCGAAATCCGAGTTTCTCTCCGGTCCTTTAGTCTTATTATTTGGTTCAGAAGTGCACAGTTAATTTGCTGACTCCAAGATCCTAATCGATGCACCCATTTTGCATCTTTTCCGCTCAATTTAACAATACTATAATGATTTTTTTTTGTTGTTTTTATTATTATTATTATTATTTAACATTTGTAAAAATCTATATAACCCAGGTTTAGAAATCTTATTTACATTAATAATAACAATGTTTATAACAGTTGAAACCATTTGCACCTTTAAAGGCAAAATTTCACAACTTAATTTGTTTTTTTGTTTTTCTCCCCTAGCCCAGTTAATATGCAAACAGCATGAAGTCAGATGTGTGTTTACAGATCTCAAAAACAACTCTGTAAATCAGTATTTCAGACTCGGTCCACCGTCGAGCTCCACTGAATCGCATCGTGTGTTGCCTTTTTTTTATTATTAAAGAGGGCAGAAGAGGTGGAGAGAAGGAATTAGCGGGAAAACAAACAGAAGGAAAGATCTTGTTCAGCCCTCGGTAGTGGAGTGAGACAGGTGAGAGAGGAGGAGGCGTTACTGGCGGTGGTGGTAATAAAAGGAGAGCTCGGTCTCCCCCTAGTGGTGTAGTGCGGTCTCACAGAGCGCCGTCCGCGGTACAGCCGGCTCCCACCGTGTAGCGCAGCTCCTGCAGGTTGGACACGCCGTGGAAGTGCACGAACGCTCCCGCGACAACCAAGATGTGGAACAGCTGGTGCGAGTGGAACTGAGGAGCACGAGAACAGAAAATAAATAAAAATCACATCAAAACTTGACAGAAGCAGCCTGATCATTTACACGTGTGAGGACTGATTCTGATAAGAGACAATCACGAAATATATGGACCGATCGGAGCGTGTTGTTCATGTCAACAAATATCATATCAGAAGTAACTGAAAGTCCGTACGTGTCTAAACGAAACAAACCCCAGGGAGAAGACGCACCAGGTTCCGAAAACAAACGCTCCAAACGAGCCAGGTGTGAAAACACCCTTATAGAGTCTTAAAATTGTGACGTGAATGAATCGATAGATTTATAAATAAATAAATAAAACGCACTGCAACAATCCACATTAAGATAAAGGACGTTTCCAGCCTGAATCATCATCATCATTTATTAACCAGATTCATTAACAGCTCTTTCGTCTCAGTGATCTTCATTAATAATTAACAAGCCGAAAAAATAAATAAATAAATAAATAAATCACGACCTGCCTCTCCCGAACAGTGTGATCTGTTTTATCTGTATTATACATTCGTGTGAGGTATGCACACTCACCCAGATGTCACATTTGCCGGGGAAGAATCTCTCAGGGATGCGCGCAGCGTAAAGGCAGGCTCCAGTGATGTAAAGGGTGGCCATGAGGAACAGCCAGCCCATCTGACCAATAGTGGTGGCCCTGAGGAAGCCCTCGGAGATTACGAAGTGTAACGTGGGGACGACTCCACTCAGGCCCAAGCCCACAAACACACCTGTCACACACACACACACACACAGATATTAGCATTACCTTTTTTCATTTTTTTTTTTTAGATAACCAGGAATTTCACTGGAGTGAGTTCAGCTGGACCGGAGACATCACAGATTATCTCATGTATGTACGAATTTTGATTTAATTTTATCGACACCCCGAACTAAAGTAAACAAATTGTTTTGCAATCGTCATCTCCGTCTGAATTGTATTAAAAACCGCTGCTGTACGGAAGACTGTACAAGTTCTATGGCTATGTTCACATTACCAGGCTGAAGTGACTGGACACAAAAATCCAATCTTTTCAAAGTCGGACTGGTTTCACTTTGCGGTCATTTTTCGCCTTCTTGACCTGATCGCGTGCAGCCGCTGAGCTGTTTTCTGACACTATTGCTTAATATGATGAACAGACTCACACATAACCTTACTTTGTTGAGAGAAAAAAAACTGAATTATGCAAGGACGCTTACAACAAACACATCCTGTGCTGTTTGAGATTATGGTAAGATGCTCAGTGCAGGCAATCGCTCAAGAGAAGGCTCATGTAGGGTGCCAATAATTCTGCACTTGACTGTATACATGACAAGCGCTTACCAGCTCTTACTCCTCGGTACTGCGGCGTGGCGAAGAAGTCACACTGGGAGACGGTGATGGCGGCGAGGCCCAGGATACACACCACGATCGAGTAAACTACACAGGGCTGCGGGGAGCAGTAGAAGGAGTAGTAAAGCCACGGCACAAAACTACCCATGATCAGGAACGCGATGCCGGAGTAGTCCAACCTAAAGGGGGACATTTTCAAAAACTCAGTACACTTTCAAGATCACTTGTCCAACATGGTTTTACTGCAAACGCCGGATTGTCACAGAACAGCAAGCGTCATTTTTATTCACTTTCTAATCAGCATTACTATAGAAATGATTGTACATGTGTCACCCTTGGCCTATTTAATCTTTTTTTAAACCCCCTTTCTGGATTTTTTTTTAAAAACTAATATGAAATCAAATTTCTGTCAGAAAATAAACTGAAAACATTCTTCATTTACATCTTGTCGAAAAGCAAGGGCCCGCAGCAGCACAGAGAGGTGACGAGATTACTAAAGTGAGATACAGGAAGGGGTGGGGCTTCCATGCGACCAGTAAATATCAGTTCAAAACACTTACGCGACGGTCAGTCATTCTATCACACACATTATCTGCCATTTTTATGGGGGGGGGGGGGACCTCAGATTGCCCTTTTGATGTATTTTTTTTGTGATAACTCGCTGATAAATGTGGTGTTTCTACACAAAATGTGTAAAGCAGTGCTCAAATCTAAATCTGACCAATTTTCCACTGAGCTGAAGGTCCACAGAGTAATACGACTGACCAAGAGAACGTCCCATCAGGTACACAACTACGTAAAGAAAATAAACGTTAAATTAACGTTATCGCCCGTCTCGGTGTAAATTAAGCACGTAGGTTTGGCGCTTCCGTTAGGGAGAATAAATGCATACTTGTCTGTCCAGTCAACTTTAAAAACACGCGGTTTTCACCGTCCTTTTCTCCGGATCGGGCCGTTTTCGTAGCTCTTCCGACATTTTCTAACTTTGACTCACAAAACAAATGAGCTACCTGACAAATGTTGTTACGTTAGGACCGGAGAGAGTGTGGAAATACAGCGCTGTCATAGTGATGCCGATACGCTGCTCTGATTGGACGTTGCCGTCACATACCCGCAGCGAAGAACAGAAGGGGAACGAATCAACAACGCTGTAGAATAATTTGTGGTCATTTTAAGGTGAAACTTTTGTTTTGCACCACTTTACATTTCTTCATAAACAGCTCTCGGGGCGAGATTTTCACTCCCACTCCCTCTTCAAGAATTCAGTCACTTCGCTTCACCGATTATTTCTAGAACTCTTAAGGGTAAATCCTGCAATCGATCCTCGTCCCGTTTCCCCGAATAGCACTTCATACAATCGATACAAGTGCGTTCGGTGAGATGTGAACAACGAGCTGGACGCGGTCACATCGATTATAGCTCTATTGTACCTCGGTAGTTTTTGGTGTGTGTGTATGTGTGTGTGTGTGTGCGCGCGTGTCCCATAAATTCACTGACTTTGAGAACACCCGAGAGACGCCCTCTGAATGGCAGTAGACTGTGTGGAAGAGCCAGGAGAAGGACAGGCAGAGGATGGCTCCCAAGAAGAACGCGCCAATCACGATCTTCTCCTGAAACGGTGCCACGAACGACATGTTGGGTCTGAACATGTACACGATCCCCAGACACAGGAAGAACAGGCAACCTGCCCACACACACACACACACACACACACACACACACACAGAGAGAGAGAGAAAGGAAAGCAAACATTAGAAGTGTGTATGGAGAATTAATTTATTCTTTGTGTGAAAGTCATTAAAAGTAATGTTTTAAATAAATAAATAAATAAATAAATAAATCTTTTTAGACCTTGCAGACAATCTATGATATCTATGTAATTCTACCTCAATATCTGCATGATAAAGCCTTACCTGTCTATTTGTACACGATTCGATCCTGTTATCTAAATCATGTTGTAGATATCAATACCTTCTTAGGCCCTTGAGCAAGACCCTTAACTCTCAACTGCTCAGTTGTATAAACAATGAGATAAATGTAGGTCGCTCTGGATAAGGGCGTCTGCCAAATGCCGCAAACGTAAATGAAAGTATCCTGACTCACAATGACTTATTTTTTGGGGCGGCTGTGGCTCCACTAATCGTAGGGTTGGCGGATCTCCACATGCTGAAGTGAACCCCAAGCTGCTCCCGATGGCAAGTTAGCGCTCGGCAGCCGTTGGTGTACGAGTGTGTGTATGAATGGCTGAATGCGAAACAGTGTAAAGCACTTTGTAGAACCGCCAAGGTTACAAAGCCCTATATAAGTGCAGACCGTTTACCAATGACTTATTTTGCCCACTAGATGGCAGAACTGTATCAAATACCCCAGATTTCTCCATTGTTGTAATAGTGCTTTTTTTCGTTTGTTTGTTTTCTTTAGTTTTTTTTTTTTAAGTTTAAAAGAGCTGTATTTTAGATGATATTTGAGCTCGAGAATAAGTGCAGAAAAGAAAAAAAAAACCCTGAACTTGAGCGTCTGGCTTTAACAAAAACGGCCCACTCGCTAAAGTCAGCGTGACATCGCTCGTTTCCAGGGACCGCAAACTCACACTGCTGTTTGACAGACATTCTCTGCATGTCACTAATGCTTGCAATCCTCAGACACCGTGGCTCTGTCCCAAGAAACACTGCACTCCTGCAAGCTCTGTTAAGTTAATTACTGGTGATTAGAGCAGGATTGCAGCATGGCATCGGTGCAGACGTCAGCACATAATTACACTGTGGAACGTTATGAAGCAGACCACCAAAACTGCTGCACTGAGAACGTCTTACACTCACGTATAATGTTCGGTGCATGTGAAGTGTGTGTGTGGTGTTTTTATTCGTTTTCTCACCGAGAAGGTGAGTCCAGATGTTGCCCGTCTCTGTGTGGATTCTGAAGATGCTCTTGAAGCACGCTCTGAAGGACGGCATCGGTGGCCTGTGTCCGTGCAGGAGAAAGTCGTTGTCCTTCAGCCAATCAGGCAGCACGTCATGAGGGATGACACGCCACCGGCCTTCCCACATCTTCACCGGACAGAAAGATAAACACAACGAAGCATGATCTAAACAGCAAGAAAAACGCCACTGGTCTATCACAAGAAGGAGGGGAAAAAAGAAAGAGAGCAAGAAATACTAGAAAGGAAAAAAAGCTATACTAGAACAAAAATACAAAGAAAGAAGAAGTAAAGAAATACTACAAAACAAAGAAGGAAATATTACAAAGAAATTCAAGAAAGAAAGGAAGAAAAATAAATACTAGAAAGAAAAAAGCTATACTAGAACAAAATAAATACAAACAAAGAAATACTACAAATAAATAAAGAAATATTAAGAAATGCAAGAAAGAAAGAAAGAAAGAAAGAAAGAAAGAGGTAAAAAGAAAAAAATGCTAAAAAAAATAAAAAAAATAGAAATACCAGAAACAAAGACCGAAATATTACAAAGAGATCCAAGAAATAAAGAAGTATTTAAAAGGAACGGTAAACTAGAACAGAAATAAATATACACCACAAAGAAAGATTCTAGAAAGACACAAGAAATGAAAGAAAGAAAGACTATTTTTGACAATAAAATAAATAAATACTACAAATAAATGCAATCAAGAAATGACAAACAAAATTTCTCTTTTTTTCTTTCAAGGGACGAAAGAAAGGATGAAAGAAGAAATGCAAGATGGAAAGACTAGAAAAAAGGGTATACTAGAACACTAAGAAAGAAAAAGATTCAAAGAAGAAAAAAAACACGATAGAGCAGAAAGAAATAATCAGAAAGGACGAAATGACTAAAGAAAATGAAAAAGAATCAGAAGGACAGAGACGAATGAAATGAAAAAAGGAGAGAGTAGATTTAGAGTGACTGAGATGAATAATGTGATTAATACACAATATTAATCACAGTGAGGAACTGGACACACATTGTTCTGCTTATAGCCACACCAATCCAAACACTCCGCTCATTCCTCTCCTCTCACACCCAGTTACCAAGCTGCTCGCAGAACTGCTCCACTTTACTGAGCATAACAGCGAGACGTTGCACAACCATCTGAAAGGACAACACATTCCTCTACGCCGCGCCCAGGAGTTTATCATCCCGCGGGAGAACTTTTAATTCGTTTTTTTGCGCTGAATTGAGCCTCATTTTTCATAGTTATCACCCAAAAAAATGAAAGAGCAGAAGTTGTAGAGCGAGTGCGAGACATCCCAAGTGATTAATGTAGTAACTGAAGGTAGAGGCTCGGGCTGGTTGCAAACACGACGACACTGCGAAGCTCTGGCTCTGACGGAGCGGGGCGCCGAGATCAGACCGAGTGGAGAGACTCTTACTCAGGGTCGCTTTTAACCCAGAGCCACTCTTCAAGTGCAGGAGGGGAAGTGAGGAGGCGAAAAAGAGGGTAAAGTTAACGAGGCTGGAACTGGAAGGCTTGTAACGAACTCCGAGCAGACGTTTGTCTTTCCCCTGCTGCACCTGCGTGTCTATCGATAGAAAAACGAGTCACCTGAAGACAGGACATGGGTGATGAGTGTTGCCGAGGTTTCCATGCTGATGGTCTCAGATCCACAGAGAGATGGAGGAGCATGAATGCAGCTGTTTTGTGGAGACGAGCATGAGTGCAGGTCACGTGACTTCCCTACAGCCGTGTATACACGTTTGGTTATAAAATAGTGAAAGACACAGGTTAAATCCTTCCACCTGATTTAGGAGTTATACCCCTACTCTGGTATTTTGTAATGAGAGTCAGGACCTCGGTTTAACGTCTCATCTCAAAGACGGTGCTGTTTTGTCCCCGTCACTATACTGAGGCATTAGACCACATGGACCACAGGGTGAGCGCCCCCTGCTGGCATCGCTAATACCACTTCCAGCAGCAACCTTAGTTTTCCCCAGGAGGTCCCCCATCCAGGTACTGACCAGACTCAACCCTACTTAGCATCAGTGGAAAACCAGGTGAGAACTGCAGGAAGATATGGCTCTGGCATATCTAGTTGCTCCTCCCACTTTTAAAATATCCAATAGCCTTCTGCTTACCTCAGAAAAGAAAATTCGATAATCTGATGTGGCGCTGAAGTGCAGAATGATGTCATCAGAATCGTTGATCCGTATCGGTGGGAGAGAAGGAGTGCAAGTTTTGAACGCGTATATCTCCTAAATGCTAATATTGTCGTTGTTTTGGAGCGCACTGACGTATAGATAACCTTAAAGCGAACATATTCACACTAAAAAGCCACAACGCTTCCGTTTTGATCTCATGGGGCCTTCAAATACCGGGGACCCTGGACAGTGAGATGCAACCAAATAGTTTAACAGCTATAAAGAAAAAGAGCCTAGCTAGATGCAAGTATATTTTATATGCGATGTGAGGAATGAGCGTCACAGCTCATGGCTGAAACTTTGATGCTTTGTTGAGGGTGAAAACATGATGTGCTACAGTAAAGCTCTGTAAGATAATGATATAGCTACACACAGTCATTCTCTCCTAACTAGCTCACCATGTGTCACTACGTGATGTACCACCGCTTCGTCAGTCAGGTTTCCGGGTAACCAAAACACGCGACTGAGCAACACACTGGAGCTTTTACAGTCTCAGTAATCTAGATAATGTATTTATGATTTCTCTGCCCCAGGGTGTGTGTGTGTGTGTGTGTGTGTGTGTGTGTGTGTGTGTGTGTGTGTGTGTGTGTGTGTGTTGTGACTGACCTTATGGACAAACTCCTCCATCTTTTCCATAGCATGGTGGGCCTGCAGTAGCGGCGTCATCCCCATAAAGCCTTCGTCTGGGCTCTTCTCCTCCTCCTCTTTCCTCTCGTCTCCTTCATGGTGGACCGTTCTTCTAATGACCGCAGTCTGAAAAACGAAAACAGGAGAGAGTCAGGACACACGGTCCTCACAACACAGGGTGTGTGTTTACACGTACAAAATAATCCCATAGCTCTGAATAGGGAAATCGGATTTTGGCCACGATTGGGTCGGATTTACGTGCACTTGAGTAATGTAATATCGGAGAAACCCCAGGTGTGTGAGCACATTTCTTTACACTCTAAACACGTGACGTATGCACCTACGGACGCTTTAGGGAAAAAATGTTTTGCATTGATGGTTTAAAATACTTTAATATGCGTAAACATGTACCATAACATTTCTGTTTAGATCGTGTTTACTTAAACGACTTGGTATTCGACTGCATTCAGATAGTATGGTGTATGCATAAACGCACACCTGGCAGTTATTTCTCTCTCCTCCACACAGCGCATCGTTATAGTAACAATTAGGCGTGTGGGGCAGACACAATGCTACACAGACAGGCCAATGCATCGCTGTGTAAAGAAGCAGCTCACAAAGAGAAAGAGACTTACAGAGATATAAAGAGAGTAGGAGAGAGAGAGAGAAAAGAGTGTGAAAGTAGGTGTCGAGTAGGACGGGTTAATGAGGAGCTCTTAATCAGATCAGGTTTGGCCTGAGGGCTGTGCAGCATCTCAGTAATCAGTGTTGACGTGGCTATGCACAGACCTTATTCTTTACAGATACACACTTCCTCTCACGGTCATCTACAACACATACACACACACACCATTTCTTATGCACTATTTAAGTACTTGTTCTATAGACACTATTATATAGAAGAATAAATTAACTGTGGGATGGTAATGATTTCCCTCACGTCAGGCCACTTCACACCACACGCTCAGGATCATCTTTCCCTAACGTGCTACTGTTTTACTCAGTGTTGTCGGTTAGTCTCGGTATCTCACAGCCTTACAGCTATACTGACCTTGAAGCTGTCCTGTGCTGAAAACCGCTCAGTATTCCAGTCCCACCCCCACGGCCACAGTCGACCGAGCGGGCAATCTCAGAGCCCACACAAAAAGATGGAGAAATGACAGGGCGTTACAGTGCTTCGCTCTGACCGCTCTCCTCACAGCGTGTTCGAACCGACTCCTTACGGGAATGCTGCACCGCAGCCCCCGGATAATTTCACGTCATCTAATTACATCCACGACAAACCAACAGACAAGTGTTCCACCGCTCGGCTTAATGCTTTTAAACGGGCCGCTTAAAGCTCGAACGCGGGTCCGTAAATAGAGCCGCTCGGAGCGATCCTAACAGCGATCTATGAATAGTCTAGCGTGCAACCAGCAATACGATCTCGTAAGTGGACGATCTGTTAGAATATAGACGCTACCGAGTGGAGCAAATAAAGAGATACCGATCGATCCTGCTGTGAAAAAGTATTTGCCTCCCTTACTGATTTCTTCCATTTTTGTTTATGCTTATTTGTTTACGTTAAACGATCATGTTCTGTCGTGTGAAGAGTGAAGAACTTTTTGAAAAAAAAGTGTCCCGTTACATCAGGCATAAAGCGAACAGCGTTCCACAATAACAAACAATAGTAGCATGGTGGTGGTAGTGTCATGGTGTGGGGATGCTGCGCTGCTTCAGCGCCTGCCATAATTGACGGAACTAAGAATTTGTCTACCAGAAAATCCAAGCACAGTTGAGCCAAAGCATTTCTTATCCGTCAAAGTCCACTTCTTAATCTCTCAGAAGAAACGATTAAGGTTTTGGATTGGCCTAGTTAAAGGTTGCTTACTCACCAGCCTCTCTTATTTCTCTCTCTTGAAGTTAATTAAACTCTTTTCACAAATGTTAACTAAATGTCTCCTAACAAAAACAGCTCCACCGTATCAATAATCAGTTCTTCTTTGTTAAAAACAGCACGTTTGTAAACACTGTTATTATTAGACTCGTATGCTCAGCGCCCGCCAAGTCTCCATGACTGATTAGTAACTACAGAAACAATAACGAGGGGGAAACGGGTTGTAGGGCAGGTGGGTTAAGAACGCAAATTAGAACGTTAAAAATTATACTCAAATAACAATTTGTAGGAGGTATGATAATATACATTTTAAGAAGATTTAAAATCCCCTAGAGCTACAGCAACACCCAGCAGGTTAAACTAATAGGTTCCTGACTAGAGAGTGCTGCGTTTCTTAAACTGCCGGGACTCGAAATCGCAGCGATGCCATAACCATCTGCCTTCTGGAGTTCACAGAGACACAACAGGCCATGCTTTCAGTGGGTGGGAAAGACACTATTTATTCATTTATTAATTTATTTTCCCCTCCTTGTTGAGAGTAGAGGTTTTCTGTGAATACTGTGAGCTAATTAAGAGCGTCTGTTACGGCAAATATAAAACTAAACAATCTTGCACTCAACACCCAGAGGACCAAAGAATTTCTCATGGACGACCGGAGGACAAAGAGGAGACACACACACACACACACACACACACACACACACACACACACACACACACACACACACACACACAAACACACAAACACAGACAGACAGACAGACAGACCGAAGGGGTCGAGGTGAAGACCAGCTTCAAGTTCCTGGGTGTCCATATCCCTGAGGACCTCAACACTCAATACCTCACCCTGATCAGAACGGCACAACAGCACCTTGACTTCCTAAGGAAAGCCCACTTATCCCCCGGATCCTACTGAACTTTTACCGCTGCACTACTGAAAGGATCTAGACAATTACTGCTTTCCTCCAAGCGTCTCTCCTGATTGTACCATTGACAAAACACCAACTCTGTGGGAGAAATTACAGATACAAATGAGGGGGGAAAAAAGGCAACCACTTCTCAGAACAATTTCATGTACAAATATCCAATAGCAGTAGGAGCTCATTACCTAAGCAATGTGACCCCCCCCCCCCCCTTCCTATAACAGCATGTCTCAAAATGTTTTATTCCCGTTATATTTTGCAACAATAAAAATTTCTGCTATTAAAGAATGACAGGTTGTACTTTTTGTCCATTTACAGTTACGTGTAATGTTGCGGAACATCCAGGAATCGAGTTTCTAAAAACCAAAAAAAAAAAAAAAAAAAAAAAAAAAAAAAAAAAACCAGCTTTCAGCTTTACAGACCGTTACAAACTGCTGAAACAGGAGACTAAATGAACATCTCAACCCAGAAAAAGTCACCATTTCCACAGCGACACGCGTGCAAGACCATGTCCCTGTGCAAACCGTTACCAGACAAACGATAACGTATTACAATAAGCGCATTAATATAAGCCTGTGATTAGATTTACAGCTGCACTGCTGTCCAAAATCAACTCCTTCTGACCACTCGGGAACGCGACGGCCCTGTGGTATAAAAATATATAAATCAGCGTGCTTATGTATAGCTGCCTTTAACGTGAATAACCTCATCGGTGATGAAGGAGGCTACGGCGATGCATGGGAATCAGCCAGGATTTGAAGCTACCGTTAGTGAACATGGTTCAAAATGATGAAAAGTTCTCAGATGGACATGGTAGAGAGAAAAGAAATGCATAAGGATGAGAATATATAACCGTACGTGCGAGCTGACGATAGACACTCGATATACCGTCGAGGTTGGCTGTATTGTTTGGTTGCTTGTCAGTAAATGGATCTGGCCAGACTCCTTGAAAAGACACACCAGATCTATAATGCATGACTAACCCATTTCCCATGCCTGCCAGCAAAATACACTGCGTGTGTGTGTGTGTTTGTTTTTAGGTCTTTCTACAGTCTGCCCGTGATTAAAATGCATGCGTGCACTGGTCATTGTGAAACCACATGAAATTATAGGAGGATGGTAATATAGGGGTGAACAGCAGCTCTGAAGCATGCGCTATTCCTCCTCCTCGTCGGTTTCGAGTGTTGTGGTGCACTTATGGGTGTGTGCGCAAGCAGCTGTGGGTTTTATAGAGACTCCTTATGCCTTCCAGGGGCACCAGATGGATGTCTTTTTGACCGTGTTAAGCAGACCAATAACAAGAAGGCCACTGTGGGGTTTTGGAGAAGAACCAGCTAATTAAACTTTTTTTTTCTTTTTTTTAAATAAATAAAAGAGCTATTCATATCGGTAGCCGTGGAGGGTGTGTGGCGTAGGTTATTCAAGAGTACACTCCTCGTGTTCAAAAGTTGAGCACCATCATCTCTCCGGTCCTTATGAAAATAGACAAGGGGCAAAAAACAGATCTGAATGAAATATTTATACAGAACGCTATACAAGTGATAATGGATAAAATAATAATAATAATAATAATAATAATAATAATAATAATAATAATCATCCTTTTAAAACAGGACTATTCGGGCATTCTGTATTGACGCCGTGACAAAAATATAACGCGATTCTCAAAAGCATTTCTTCATTAAAAAAAAAAAAAAAAAAAAAAAAAAAAAAAAAAAAATTATATAAAAATTATATGTCCTTTTCTACAAGTAAATTTTGGTTTATGTAAAATCTATTTTATGTCACGTGCAGTGAGATCCTTTTTTCGACTGTCCGTCATACTGTCTATGGTTGTGTGTGTCCAATAAAATTTATTTTGAATTCTAGGACACGATATACCAGCAATACAGTAGTGTTGCATTAAAATAATAAAAATAAAAACAGCCTGATTTATACATGGATGGATAGATACATATTTTTGAATCATTTTAATTTAGTTTTTTTTTTAATAAAAACACTGACTGTAAAATGGACATTTTTACAATCGATGTTAAAGATTAAAGTAGGACATTTTGTAGTCAAACTCATTTTTGTATTTAATTTTATTCATAGAAAATAACAAAAAATATGATGCCCGATATCTCACAGAAACGTACTGTGACATAACGCATCACAATATCAATATTACGGTCATATCGCACAGCCCTAACGCTGACTGTACATTAACCTTCCGTTCCTGTACATGTATAAAAAGTTCATTCCGAAAAGGACTTATGAATAAATACATAAATCGCAGCGTCCATAAAATTAAGAATATCTAAAATCATTTAACGTGGAGTTCGTGTGTGTTTATAAGCGACGAGTTCACCTTCGCTCCGTCACATAATGCTACAGGTACACTTTTGAAGGTGACGAGTTCACTCTCGAATTGGACTGAAGGATATAAATGGTGTTTTTGCACACGCAGACCCGTAAGCGTTTCGCTACTATTCGCAAAACAAACATGACTCATCATGACTGTCCTCGAGCTTTTGAGCATGTTTACCACGTGCAGACAAACGCGACGGGTTGATCTGCTTACACGCAACAGAGGAGGTGTGAACACACCACTCAGGGCTGAGCACACGCTACGGCTGAGAACCTGAAAAACACTGTGCGCTTCTCTGATGGACTTCTTTACCAGTCCAAACAGGATTTTTGTGATTGTTGCGGAGTTTTGTTTTTGCTGCGGCTTTTTTCTCTCTCCGGAATTTGTGATGCAGCTTGCGACGTAGTGTAGTTGCTCGTAACGCAGTTTTTTGTGCTTATTTTACCGGAAACTACGTGAAGCGGCGAAATCGCAATTGCACAAAATTGTTTTGCACGATCTTTCACAGTGATGTTTGTCGGTGAATGACACCGTTTAGCTGTACTCGTGTTCGAGACACGTGAACGCGGCGGCTGAAGGTGTGTTGTGACAACGTCACATGACGCGTCTTGGCCCAAATCTGAGGAAAATCTGCTAAAAATATATCTATTTTTTTAAAATCAACAAAATAATAATACAAATAAATGAATAAACAAACATAAAACATCAATAAAGGAATGTTTAAGGAAGAATTATGCGATACTGCCTTGCGTTCGTCAACGATTAATCGATAACGGTTCTTTAAATGAGCAATGATCGACAGATGACGTTCCTTTCATTTCACAAGTGTAATTCCAGTATTAGTCTAAATGTTCTCAGCATCAGGTATGGCAATGTAAATATAAATACAGCAGTCTGAAGTCTACCAAACAAAAAACCCAGCCTGAAACGATGTGAGACACTTCACCTCTTAATAAACTGAGAATCGATTTATTTGAGATGATAAATAACCCTCTCACGAAGAGAGCGAGAGTTCATCGAGGGTCTAAATAACCGTCCTGCTTTAGATCCAAGTGCACTCAGAGCTTACATTTGGACTTTAATGAGTGTCGACTACAAACGCAGCCTTGACTGACCGTGTACCCCACGCTCACAGCGGCGAGCGAGAGCCGACTGGTCTTTATCGATAGACCTACTTGATACCGAGTGTGAAAAACAATGACTCGGCGGCATCGACTCAAATGATTCCTCGTTCCAGCTCTGTGTTCGGCTGTTTTTCAAATTCCCCACTTCAGGTCCTACGCTGCAATTAGTTCCCAATTACTGCTTGGCACACAAGAAAAACTCATAACTCTGGTACATTTTATCCTGTCATATACGCCGTCTCGGTAAATGTTTACACAGACGTTAATAGTGTGTACGCAATGTTAACAACCTGATGGCCGCCTTTTTTCCTCTTACGGAGGTCTACACAACACTACGTTGCCTCGTTCCTGATCCATACTGATCTATACAGTCCATTACTGAACCCAGTAAATCGCTTGGCCTTGAAAACAAGAATTATTTGGTCCTGACAAGCCGCGTGTTGGCCCGCTCCGCCGACCCCGTTTCAAAGTGCGGCTAAAATGACACTAAATTAGCTTTGGTTCAGCAAATCAATACATGTGCACATGAACCAAAAAAAAATAAATCGAAGTGGACAATTTGTTCGTTTTCTGACTGCATGACTCAGCTTTAATTCTCGGGCCACCTGCTCGCAGAGAAGCTTCCCAGGCAGCCGAACTGCACAACAAGCATCTTCGAGGCTTTGTTAGCTTTGTTTAATTTACTCCTTGTGTTTGCTGACTGCAAAAATGAATGCACAGGGTCAAACAATTGTGTCTGAAGCGTGAAAATGAAAGAATACAGCGACGTTTGCGGTAACAAAACGCGACATTATGTGTTGCGGTCCTAATGCATGTTGTCACGCTAATGACCAGACGATACGACGGATGACGGCGAAGTAGAAGTATTTCGTGATTAACGATTAGGGGTGTAACGACGACATGAAAAATGTGATGACGTGAATCGTGGAAATGTGGGAGATCGGCATTCTGTTAATAATGATCTAATCTAACAGTGCAATTGCACCGTTTGAACACCAGAGGACCCAATCCCCACAAACCGTAGCGTTTAAATATATAGCGAGCACGCTTTTCACATGACCACATTCTTACCTGGCGAGGCTGCACCATTAACGGGAATGCTTGGAACGCTCCGGATCACAATCGACAAGTTTTATAGGTTATATGGTCAAACAACCATGTTGTAATTGTTAAAAGAGCTGCTCGATAGCTATCAAACAACACCAGCCTCATGCTAATGCAATCTACAGCGCCCAAGAAAGTGGTCATGGAACCCGGGCGCTTTAGCCGACTTTGGGGCTCTAATTCGGTTTAAAAACATCTCATGGTGTTTAAACAGTATCGGTAACAAAGAGTGTGAGGACGGCGGAGTTATCAAGGAGCGTGTTCGTTAAAAACGAGCGCGAGGTGCTGTGAATTGCGAACGCAAAAAGATATTTGCCGTCGTTCAGAGAGCCTGTCTCACGTGAAAGCAAACACAAAAAGTGTGTCAGAGATAAGCATTTTAGTCGTTTCTGTTGTTCTAATGCTAATGATTTCCATTACATCGCTTCTATACAGGCCTCAGCAGGTGGTCGCTGGTTTCCTCATCACACAACATAAGGAGCCTTGTGTCTGTGCGAGATTATCTGATGGACAGAAGGTCATATTATTAAAACGAGTCTGGAGAGCAGATTAAAATCAGACTCGTTAATGATCTGCATCATCCATAAGCTACTTTACATCGAAGGACTGACTAGCGTCCGTCGGCAAGGTTAGGACATTTCACTCGGTCGTGTGCTGACTGGAAGCGTCTGAAAATCCTTTTACTGTTTCTGGAGAAAGGAAAAGAAGGAAATAAAATCAGCGTACACTAAGAGCACTGAACAGAAACCCCAGCTCACTGAAAGCGGTGATATTTTTAAAGTCAGGATATTCCTCAGTGTAAATTAGCTGGCGATAACCGCTAAAGCATTCTCACCATTTACACTACATGCAAGAAATGCCTCTTTAAAAGGTCATCGTGTCCTTTCTTTCATTTAAAAATAAACCCGGAATAAAACAAGAGAAACAGTCATGATTACGCCAGATAGACTTCTTTAAAAGTTTTAAAACCATAAAAACGTTAATAATTTGCTAAAAGCATTTAACGCGGAACCATAACGTCTGAGAAATTCACTCAAAGTGTCCCTGAGGGGTCTGGAGAACTCGTAACCTGTGCACTGAAGTGTAAAAGAAGGTCTCTTGCTGAATGAGCTCATACTCCAGCACTCGCATACATACACGGAAACGACCGACTCCTACAAACACATTCGTTGAAAGGCAAAAAGGTCAGATATAGCCCTGTCTGCTGCCGTTCCTGGACATCCGACGCCATTTTGTTCCTGGCCTTCGGAAAGGCATGACATCTGGCAGAAAAGCCGAGCGGTTGGTTAAGGACGCCCGGTCCACATCAGCGTCCAGCAAAGACCCTTAACATGACAACCATTTGAATATCTGCCAGGAGTACAATTTGGAAATTATGTCTCTTTGTCAAAGAATAACGTCATTATTTTTTAAACATTTATTTATAGCTACATTTCCCCATGCCAGAAAATTTAAAAAAGGAGCAGTATTACTTCCACGTTGCTTTTACAAACTGCTGACACTGGAGTCTCCTGTAATCTCCGTAGACAAACTACGAGTTAATTCCCATCATAGCAATAGCAGCTTAAAAAAAAACAAAACAAAAAAAAAACCCTACTAATGAGAACTCAAGCACTATTTGTCAGGCCCATGAAAAATGAATCAACACCAATCAGGACAGAGTGTGTGGCAGCACTGTGGCATGAAGGCATTTAAATGATATATTAGAGCTATATTTTTCTGTTGCGGGTGCCATATTTAGGACTGAAATTCTGGCACGAGGCAAACGTGACTCGAGGTGAAATGATTCACTTTACCTCAGAAGAGAATAAACAATACCTCGACATGGCGGATAATATAGACTGGGATCTTTATGTGCTGCTGATTCCACTTTAACTGGCAGGAAACTTACACATTTGTGTTCTCCTGATATGGAATATTCATCTCAGGCATACACTCCCCGTCTCCCTGTCTCTCCTGACTGTTGGGTGTATTAAATGTAGTGAAGTGTATAAGTGCAGTCAATTATCCGTATAAATGAACACCAACGCAGTCGGTCTCTTATCCGGTCCTCAAAATGACCGCGAGTATACAGCGTGACGTCTCGGGATAGGTTAAGTACTCCAACGCTTTTGAGCATAGAGCTGTTCCTGGTTCAAACATTATATACACTTCTGTTTATATGGAGGTTTCCTTTGGGCTTAGGAGGCTGAAATGTCACTATAACCAAGCAAACACGTTCTCAGCCTTTAGGGAAGGAAAGATATGAAGACCCTGTTAGTCTGCCCTTACATCCATCTAGAGCACTAGAACACCACACACTTTCTCAAAGTTAACCATCTGGGATTAATAACACCGTAAATAGCAGCAATAATAATAATAATAATAATAATAATAATAATAATAATATTAATAATACTTTGAGAATAATAAAGATTTGGACAAAAGCTATTTTTCCCCTCTCTTTTCTCAACACACCATGTCCTTCGATGTTCTCGGAGAACTTCAGTCCATAATGGTGCACTCATTAATCCTTTACAGTCGTTCCTCACAGGAAAGAAGGTCTGAAAGTAAATCGGCGGACTACTCACTATCGTATAATGAAGAAAAAAAGATTTATGAAAGTCTTAATTCGGTGATGTGGTAATAATTGTGTGATGAAGCCGAACTGTGAGACTACTTGACATGCCGTGCACATTTTCACAGACCCCCTGCAGGTGTTCCACAATGTATGGAGCAGACTGTGAAAGATTGCACGGTTCATTTCACTACAGGTTTAACAAGGCTGGCGACAGTGGGCAGTACGCCACTAGGCCAGATAAAACCAGACGTGACCTGTATCGCTCTCAAGTAGTATCCAGATTTCAATATCCTTTACTATTGTGTTCTCATCGAGGGTAAAAGATAACGCTGTATTGGCTAAGCTCGGAGTGTGATGGCGGTGTCACTGTAACAAAGGTTGTACAGGACAAAGGCAATAACATATTGTCCACTATGGACTACCCAGACTCTTAGCAAGGTCAGGTCACAGACTTGTTATTGTAACATCACTTTTAGCTTTAATCTTGATTGTGTTTTTGGGTTAAAGGCAAATGCTATAGGGCGGAAAAATCCTTTCACCAGCACCTCTCTCTCTCTCTCTCTCTCTCTCTTGCTCTGTCTGCCTGTCTGTGTCTCTCTCTCTCTCTCTCTCTCTCTCTCTGTGTCTGTCTGTCTCTCTCTGTCGCTCTGTGTGTCTGTCTCTCTCTGTCGCTCTGTATGCCTGTCTGTCGCTCTCACTCTGTGTCTCTGTTCTATGTGTGTGTGTGTCTCTCTTCTATGTGTGTGTGTGTCTCTATGTGTGTGTGTGTGTCTCTCTATGTGTGTGTGTGTGTCTCTCTATGTGTGTGTGTGTGTCTCTCTTCTATGTGTGTGTGACTCTCTTCTATGTGTGTGTGTGACTCTCTTCTATGTGTGTGTGACTCTCTTCTATGTGTGTGTGACTCTCTTCTATGTGTGTGTGACTCTCTTCTATGTGTGTGTGACTCTCTTCTATGTGTGTGTGTGTGTGTGTGTCTCTGTGTGTGTGTCTCGCTCTCTCTCTCTCTCTCTCTCTCTCTCTCTCTCTCTCCCCGAGTTAATGTAACGTAATCCCGCCGTCTCTCATACCGAGGTCCACCTTAAGGAGTCACATGTTTAAAAGCATAGGTCTGCTCTCCTCCTGCGAGCTCTGCATTCTGGAAAATTGCATTAAGTCATCTGTATTTAGTAATATCAGCTCCGTTTTCCTATAGAGCATTTACATCCATTCCTTTCCCTTTTCATTTCACTCTGTTCCTCAAAACCAGAACACGCTCCATGCGGTCATGTGGAAGGTTTCTCAGGAAGTGACCCTTGTACAGAGTAGTCTCTGAGCAGTAAAACGTGGACATGTGACAAACACACGGAGAACAGCTCACACGTTTAAACAAACCTTTCACTTTGTATACTTTGAGAAGGATTTAAGCACTCACACACAAAAAAAACAACAGGATTTCTTCAAACTAGTCTAGGCTATACAATCAAACGCTAAGAAATACTTCCCTGCAGACTGACGTTTTCTTTTCTTAAAAACAGTAACACTCACATGGTGAGATCACAGCCTTGCTATGTTCAGAAGTGAAGATGCTTTAACCTACTTCTATTGTCTCATCAGTGTTGCTTGTCTAATGACCCGCATTCATGACTCATGACCTACATGAAATACAATCTGCTTTAAACTTGAATGTAGGTCAAGTGCCACATCTAAAACATGGCAAAGCGTCAACGTATATGCAGGTACAGTTGAGGTCATAAGTTTACACACGCCTTGCAGAGTCTGCAAAAATACTGAATCATTTAAAAGAAGAAGAGGGATCATAAAAATAGAATTTCGTCGTTATTATTTATTTAGTTAGTTCTGCCCTGAATAAGCTATTTCACATAACAGATGTTTAGATATAATCCACAAAACACAATAACTGAATTTACACAAATGAACCAGTTCAAAACGTTTACACACCCGATTATTAATACTGTGTGTCGTTACCTGGATGATCAACGACATGATGTGTTTATGTTTTTGCGAGTAGGACGCCACATACGTGCGGGCTGAAGAGGAATAAACACAATCTCAGTTTTCCTCTGATAGGGAGTCTTTTATCCGTAAAGCGTCTCAACAGCCAACAATAAGTCTGTGGCTAAAACAAATAACCTGACCACTTCACGTTTCTAAACACAGGGCGGGATACGAGTGCAAGGCAAACCACAAACCTGCATGTACACGAGAAAGCACAGAGAGAGGGCGAAAAAAAAGAAAAAAAAGAATACAATTCCCAAAGTCATAAGACTGAAGTCGTTTACTCTTGAAATGACTCAACACCTACGTTGAGCAGGACTAGGACAAGAAAAGCACATTACAGCGAACACAATGCGACTGCGATGCGCTTTTACAGCACACCAATACAATCGGGTAGACCTGTGATGAGTCACAGTTAGAAATTGAGCACTAATTGATTACATTTTCTTTTTTCTTCTTCTTCTTTTTTTTTTTTTTTTTAAATCATGCCAATGCTTTAGAATTTATGTAAACACACAGAAAACATCTGGAGCCTTCAATCACAAGGGCCAATAGTGCAATAACGATTACTAAACGATATCCTATGCAGTCATAACATTTACATGCAGCCTACAAATCTGTAATAATCAGATCGATCAGTTCATTTGAACAGATCATGTTTTCTTTATAATGAAGTATGATCACAACGTAAAAGGGAATAGAGTAAAGCATGGAAGGCCAATCTTAACCGCAAAGAGCCGGTGTGGCTGCAGATTTTCATTCCAGCCAAGGAGAAGCCACGCCTAATTTCTCCGGTTTAATCAGCTGATCTTGAGCCTCAACTGACTCTCAGGTGTGGCTCCTGAATGGCTGGAATGAAAATCACTCAGGAGCCACACCTGTCATTTTATTCCTGAGACTGCTCAACTGACTGAGCTCAATCTGAATAAATCTGTGTCGTTTTAGACCGATGTCTCAGCTAACATGCTGAACTAATGCCGCTTAACTGTAACTTAAATTATGCCATTTTCGAGCTCGGGACGGAGCTACAAGGAGCGAACGGCGAACTGTATAGACGTTGTTATAGATTTAACATGTGCATTAGGGTAAATCAAGTCGATTTTGTTTTGAAGATTAGGTCTAAAACGGTTAAGTAGGTGGATTCGACATTGGAATGATTTTTTTTTTTTACTCCGTGAACCCATGTTCACAAAGCTCCGCCCCAGAATCTACAGTGTCCTGTAGAGTAGTATCGATGAAATGTCTGACAAGAGCCACACCTAAGCACAAACACACATTCTGGATCAGAAGTCAGGTTTCTGAACCATTTAATACATCTGTGCTGTGGTCATAGCTTAAACCACCATTATTATTACTACTATTATTATTATTGCACCTTTAACCAACTAATGTATTTACAATCAACATAGATTAACATAAGTTAACATAAGTAACAGATTAACGAAATAGATAACGTGAAATATTTCTATAAACTCATGTAAAGTAGTGACGTGATATTTTTTTTATTTACTGTTGACACTGAACTCAGGGTTGTGGACATCTTCCCAACTTTCCGAGAAGGAATTCCAAGTCTTTTCCAAGTCCCCCCCCCCCCCCCTCCCCCTCCCCCTACCCCTAGTCAGAGTAACAAGCTTTAGTGGTACACACAGCATGACCTTAACTAATTGGCACACTCACAAGCTTGCTGTCATGGTCACATCAATAGCAAAAACTGCATTAGATTTCATAATTTAATATTAACATACATTTTAACAATGTGCCAAATATTACATATTAAAAAAAAATAATTCAATTGAGACTCATAAAGAAGCCATTCAGACCGATGAATATTTCTGTATGGAACACATCCATTGAGCTTTGGGTTCACAGCAGTGCCAACTATGTGTTTGAAAGAAAGAACTCAACAGTTCATCTCAATATCTCGAACTGTCCCGGATCCAGATTAGAAAATAACTTTCCTCTTCCCTTTTCTTTTAAACAAACATGAATCTTTTGCTATAACTATTCCTGGAAGAGCAGGAACACCGAATCACGGGAAAAACTTTCTTACACAAACTCGGACGTTTCGCCGGATAATGAGAAGCTCAGAACTGGCTGTGATAGAGCTTTAATACCTTCTGTTTAGTCGTGTACGTACACAGGGCTCAGCATGCTTCACAGCATGCCCTAATAACCAGGAAAGACAGGTTTGGCAGTTTGTTAAACTGAATTTCACAAAGCAGCGACAGTATTAAATGTCCTGCTGGGAGTGTGCCATGAATATTTTGAATGTTCGAGAAGTTCTATTTTAACACTCCATGCATTCTGAACAACAAGACCCTTTTATTATTACTCCGGTTAGGGAAAGATAGTTACGTACATTACGGATGTAACGCAATGCCATAATCTTTGAATCACGATTTGCATCTGAAGTGGGCGTGGCCTAAACCAGAAGGGAATTTTGTTTTTAATGAAATATGAACTCTACGCCCACGGAAACTCTATAAAGCACCAAAGTAAAAACCTAGAAATCAACAAGGTGTGTGATTTCTGGATCGGGTATACCGCTCGACACCGCTCGATTTCATAACTGGTCTCCAACAGAAATTTACTAGTATTTTACTTACTTGTGGCCAAATTTAAAGCCACCACTACCCGGACTACGCAGTTACAAACGACTGAATGAAGGAGGTCTTTCTTTGTCCTGCGAGCTTCATGCTCATGCCTTCATCGCATTAACATGAAAAACCTCCGTTTGGGTTGCGTCCTATGGGAGTCTCAACCAGATGCCAAGAACAAACAAACAAACAAACAAACAAAAACAAACCAACAAGAAGAACAGTGCGCCTTCTACTTGTGCCTGTTTAGAATACATTATCCGTTTAATCCGACTTAGGGTTGGAAAACGTGGCAAAGATATCACATCACAATACATTTCTACGATACGCGATATGCATCATGATCCTTAGACTTGCTAGCAAATTGTCAGCAAAACTATAGCGAGTTTAATGATCGTTTAAACACGTTTGTTTTTAAACTCTTCTTCCGCACAAGCTGTTTTCCATGTGGACCGTTTCTGGAACAGAAAACACCTGTACCATGACGATCAGACGCGATATGCAAACAAGCTTATCCAGCACCTGTTACTGAATACTGCGGCCTGTTTAAACTTTCAGCACCCTGTTCAGGTTTCTGGAGATCCATCACGACCCTGAGAGTCAGTACGGCGTCTTTCTACTGTACCGAGATAGATTTACACCTACCACAGTCTGTCCACACACCACATCCAGGCACCACAAAATGACCGTGTTTTTATTTCCAGTTAATATGACGACATGGACGTACATCGCTGGTTAAGCTAGAGCTGCTCGCTCAAACACACACACACACACAAACCACACATACGGAAGAAATGTATGATGGGCTGTGCTCTTATAGTGAAACAATCAATGAGGTCATGGTGTGCTGTGAACCACATACGAAGCGGTGTTACTGTGAAAACCCCAAAGTGAATTCTTTTCCAATAAAAGGAAGCATTTCATTCCTCTTATACCACTACAACTTCGTATTAATTTAACAACCTGCACTCAGGTCATACCGGTTTATCCCTTTATAGTTGCATTTAAAGTCTGAGAACGTACACAAAGCTATTTAGTTCGGAGGTTGGCGATGTGACAAAGAACATCTTGGTTCCAGTGAAGGGAAATGGTAAAGCTATGACATAAGACATCGTATACAAATGTGTGCTTTGTAGCGACATTTTGGGGAAGACCCACATATGGTGTTTTTCAACTTTACAAATGATTCTTGAATACGATTTAAATTTTTGTTGTTCTTACATAATGCCATTACAAATGATAAAATTCCCCAAAGTTTTTTATTTTATTTATTAGAACGGACTTTGGAAAATGTGTTATAAGATGTGTAACAATAGTAACGGCAACATTTATAGTAAATAGCGCAAACAACGGTTCTGTTTAAAGACGGAATATTTAAAGAAAGGATGCAACGCAGCATTATTTTACATAAACCTGTTCATCGTACTTTTCAAACCTGTACCAAGTCCGTATCTCTGAAGCGACACTTGAACCTTTCTTTGCTATGAGCTCCGTGCTCGGTGAAGTGCTGCCTGTTTATCTTGCGGTGTTTATTTGTTTGTTTATTTATTTATTATTGGTTCTAAGAGCACAGTGGTAGTGAGTAGCGCAGGCTGTAGATGTTCGTCAGGTTAAGAAGGCTGTGTTTTTCCTTTCCTTTGTATTGGATTAAACTTTTAACCAGCATTTATGGATTTTTGTGTAAAAAGATTATGAGATCCACTACACACTACCGGTCAAAAGTTTGTGGACACTCGACTGAAACGTTTCTCATGATGTTAAAAACCTTTTGATCTGAAGGTCTGTGATTAAATGTTTGAAATCTGTGTTTTAGACAAAAATATAAATTGCGCCAACATATTCATTTCTTTTCGAAAACAAACATTTTATTTCCCAAAAATGTATTTTTATTTATTTTTTTATTTATTTATTTATTTTTTTTAAACAGATGACTCAGAGCGAGATATTCTGAAAAGCAGATGATAAGAGTCCAGCGTCGGTGTGAACTCCTTTAATACTGTTTAAAAAGCATCTCGGGGAAATTCCTCAAGAAACCGCTCAAGAAAACGCCAAGAATACATTTCTGGAAATTCTAGACAAAAAGGGTGTCTACTTTGAATTATTTGAATTATAAAGATTAAATTATTTAGATTTATTTTGGGAGTTTTTTTTTTTTTAAATCACAACATAATTCTCATAGTTCCATTTGTGTTACTCCAGAGTTTCGATGACTTTATTATTATTATTATATACAGAATGAGTGTGCCTAAACTTTTGACCGGTAGTGTATATCAGTAAAGTATATTGAGACATAACTAATCACAATATCAGTATTATATTGTACTATCACCCAGCCCTAACTGTTATAGCACCTATCGAAGTCATTATTCTAATGAATGCTATTAAAGTGTTAACAACAAAACTCCACTAGTTGAGGTACGTTTTGTGAAACACTCGTCTGAGGTTAAAGCAGTTTGTGTATTGAATCAGTGTTGATTTCGTCATGCTGTTCCTCACCCCACTGCCTGGGCTCATGGTGTCCTGGCTGTCAGAGGTGGAGTTGCTGCTGTTGCCGCTGTCACAGTCACTGTTGCACCCTCTGTGTCTCAAAATGAATTCTGGGCATTCGCCCTCCTCCCTCTGCTCCGCTCTGTCCAGCTTGTCTCCTGGAGTTTCCTTTCTCTCTCGTACTGCCGCTCGACACCAGGATGATTTTCTCCAGACTCTAGATGTGCCACGGCGGACCAGAAAACCTGCGAATGTGAGATCAGGAGACCGTTAAAGAATGCGATGTGTGTTATTTTTATTGAGTTATTAATGCTCCAGCAGTCAAACACCTCATTATAGTGTTCCAAAGGATACCGAGCCAATTAAAGATCACGTACACCGTAGCATCTAAGAACCTGAAGCCGTTTTAGTGTCACTGGATCAAGCATATTCGAAGGAAAGTAATACTTCTTCTCAGCCTCAACACTAATGAACACTCAGACACTCAGCTAAAGTTAACCATAAACCGTATGCGATGTACAAACAAGGAACATGAAGAAAAAAACGCTGAATAAATGAGCAGTGGAGCGAAGATGCTTCCAGACAGTTGTACCACATGACAAAATTAAGCAATTAACATTCTAAACATCCTAAAATTGCAGAGTTGACCTGAAGATGGACTGACAGAGGGGTCGTTATTGAGACAACTGATTAGTGCTTTAATATGACTAAAGTAGAGAGGAAAAAACGAAAAGAAAAAAAAAAAAAAAAAAGAAGCATGCATTAGACTGATGGAAGATCGACCGTGATCTCTCATCTGCAAGAACAGTCTGTCGACAACCACACGTGTTCTCCTACTTAATCTAGAGATTAGTGACGATATGACTTATCACACAGTTTTCAGCATAATACTCTGAGGACATCGCCGAGTCCATCGCTTCAAGCAACATCTCCAGTGTGTCAAGAGTCCCAGACGTTTGGGCTCTGCAGGAACCCCTGCAGTTTTTCCTCGGAATTCGAGGCGCCAAATCAACAACCTAGACAATAACAGACTAGGCTACAGAGGAAACATCTGAGAGAAAGATTTCAGTGACGAAAGACATGCAAATGCCGCTGGGAATAGCAGGAAGGCATATCCACGTCCAAACAGATGGTGTCGGTGACAGAACCTAGAGGGACTACTCCCAAAATTGTAACAAATAAAAATGCTGGTGGACGACATGTGCAATCTAGGAAACGTAAGGACTTCTGCACTACTCGAAACCAAGCCAACAGAGCTTGAAGTTGAAGGAAGAGTTTTATTAAGGGAAAACCTTAAAGCTTTGAGAGGTTTGTCTTAACTTAAACACAAAACAAACAAGGTTAAAACCAAACCATTTTTTAAATATTAGCGTGCACTTTTGCCTCAGTAGCAGGACGCTCAGTTAAGCTAAAGTACACAAAGAACTGTTTGGGAGGAGAACAAGAACGTTACACCACCTCCCAGTGCGATAAGAATCACGCCAGAAAGCACATGACTGCCAAGTTTTACCGCTCCGCTGGCCAACCTCATGCCATGCCAATCGCTCGATGCAAAGCCTTTCATACGGCCATTTGCAGTAAAGCACCTCGAACACTCTGACTAAAGTTCAAGGGCTGAATCCAAAATCCTGGCTTAGTCCTTTCTCCTTATTAATGAACTGGTCCACTTTGCCTTGCCATAAAAAAAAAACATCATTTCTAAAAACGGAAGTGGTTGAATCAGTGCTTATTTCGCTCTTGAAATTGAAGCAATACTTTGTATAGCCACAGCTGCAAGAGTGTCTGGCTGTTTCCATCTTCCTCACTCAAAATTTATTCTCATTCTAACTCAAAAGCATGACCACAGCTGCAGGCTAAAAAAAAGAAAAAGAAAAAGAAAAAGAAAAAAAAAGAAAAAAAGAAGAAGAAGTTTGGCTTTTGTACAAGTGTGCCATGGCTCTTGTCCTAGCCAGCAAGCAAACCGAGACAAGAACACTACTCTCGCGTGTCCTTCCAAACTAAACGCACATACAGCAGGTGCTTAAGAAGGTCACACATGCTTATCAAGTGCACACACCCAGCTAGATCTAGAGTGACAGACAAGGTTGTCCACTTTGATGAACTCTTCAGCTCGAACACACAACTCCTGGGGAAATCTGCCGTGCGGCTATGTTTGCTCGCACCGAGATACAATCATGTGTGAAAACATGTAAGGCTAAGAAAAACCATTTCATTAAAACTAAAAGGTTCAGTGCCAAGAGCATTTTATGCAAAACTGAAGCATGGGGTCTAGGGTTAATTTTCAGCGGTTAACAGTATAGCTAGTCATCCATGGCCAGGAGTCCAAGACAGCATAATTGGCCTAGCTCTGGATGGGAAAGATGGCAGAACTTTCTCCTCTGTCAATTAGCACAACAAGAGGCCAGTTAGCCAGTTATGTCATCGGAGGTTCTTCTTCATCGGAGGAATCGCATGCAAACATCCAACCTGGTAGATGTCATGTAATGGGAGAGAAATACCTAGAGTGACAAATGGGGTTTTAATAAATATGTAGCTACTAAGATATTTACATAGCCATAGCTAGCTGAGTGACGAAAGAAATGGCATACGATCCTCGTTTGTCACTTTGGGAATTTTCAGAATAATTCAGTATAAAAGACACAAGACACACTAATCCTAATCACTAATCCTTATGCTAGCAGTGGGAGATGTACCATACGAGACACCGTGCAAAACTTGCCCACATACTCACAACAATGCATTTGTCAAGAACTAGTGTTCCAACTAAATTTATGAAAATAAGAGAGAAAGAAGAAAAAAAAAAAATCACTCGTTTGGAATAGTTTATATCAAAAAGTTTCAAGAACATTATCTGTTCTTGGCACTGCCCACCATTAAAAAAAAATATATTATAGCGTTTTAAACTATACTAATTGGTCCCCCCCCCCAACAAAAAAAAAAAAAAAAAAAAAAAAAAAAAACTTCACACAACTGAGCTGAAGATCAATGAGTGTTAGGACGATAGTGCTTTCACTCATTACTGTACGAGATTTTAAAAAATGGATGCTATTGCAGAACAGCTCAGAAACCCTTCACTATGTGTATATGTACACGATACGGCTGCAAATACCAACATAAATAGTGGAGGCAGTATAGCACCACGCAGCACTGGTTCCTTTACTGACTAAAACTTGTCTCAAATCACATGTGTACTATTCGACATAGAGTACAAGTTTTCTTATTACGTTTAAAAACCTCTCATGTAGCCTTCAATCCTACTGAAATGTCCATTTTGAGTACCAGCCGTCTGGAGTTTCTAGATGATTGAATACTTTTGGATGTATAGTCAGAGTGATTTGACACGCAGATCATGACGACATTCAAGATGACAGCGATCGAGAGAAACAGAGCTCGTCAGTGTGTTTAACATCACCAGATGGACAGGGATCTAGTGGACAAGTCACGCGTCGAGTACAAACGAGCACAAGCATAAACACGTTCTCAGCAGTACAACACAAAGTGCTTTGTTTGAGTAAACTCAAACAACTTCTCAACTCTACCGTCTCCACTTCCCCTCATTCCACTCTTGTGGAAACATGTGGCGCTCTGACAGATCCAATTAGAAAGTGAAGAAGGTGGAGTGGAAATGTGTGTTCATCAAGTGGTGAGAAGTAGCCTCTCTGCTCAGGGCCAAGAACGCACTTGACCCTTGTTGCAATTCGAATCGGTAATGACTGAAGAAAACAAAGCTACGAGTTGGTAGCTCGCTAACAGAAAACACAAACACACAGATGCAAATATAAAACTCGCTTTACATAGATAAACGTGAAGCTAAAATGGATTCAGAACTGCCGACGTGACAGAAGATTAACATATAGATCTTTACAGGCTCTATACAAAACACTGAAAGTTTGCTTGACTAACTGCTCTGGTAAACTGGCAGGAAAGTGAAATATTTATCATCTTTAATGATGTAATAAATACTTATGGCTCCTGCTAAAAGATCATTAAAATGATTAGGGAGGAAGCGGCGCAATTTTACTTAAAAACTGCACTCATTTCAAACATACGTATACATCATTCATTAAGTACATTTCTCATAAACAGCTCTGACACCGAACAAACCGAATCGGTATTTTAGTTCAACTTAAGTGATTGCGTGACATTGAGATGCGCTAGGTAAAAATTTTAACTGAACCACTGATTCGTACAACAAACATTTCCATAAATTGCTCCGACTGCATGATACGGGCGTTAAGGGAGTTCGCTACGACTTAATAAAGAATACTCAACGGCTCAGATGTCCGGTCGACGATTAAAGTGCAGCGAATGAGTTCACTGTGTTGAGAAAATCCCAAAAGAAGAAGCGTGACCTTTGTGTGACTAGACGTCACTGGTGCAAGCGAACGATGTCCCGACGGCTCGCGTATCTCTCAGGCCAAAACATCTGACTTTTTTTTTTTATTCTCCCGAGTGGTTGTAATATGGCGTGTGTGTGTGTGTGTTGGGGGGAGTCCAGAGAACAAAACCAGCAAACCGGGGGTATGAGCGAGTCCAAACAAAGGCAGATCTTGGTGCTTTATGAGCCGTATGACTTGCAGACACACAGAGTGATCCACTCTAAAGGGCTTTTTGTCTTTTGCCTCTCGGTCATAAGACTAGGCTGTAATGACTGACAGTACTCGACTGACAGACAGGGTGTGCAAGAAAAGCAGGTTCTCTGCATGCACGAGAGTAATAGATGAAACTGAAGGGGGTGCCAATTACAGCAGAGAGAGGGGGGTTGCAAAAGGGCTGTTTGCAGCAGAGTCAGGAGCCACACTGACTGGAGTCTTCATGGCCGATGCACACTCGACGCCTCTTTCACGCTGCATTGTTGTGGAAATGTGCACACAGAGAGAGAGAGAGAGAGAGAGAGAGAGAGAGAGAGAGAGAGAGAGAGAGAGAGAGAGACTCAAACAGCCAAGGAACTACTCTCTATACTCTAATGACTATCGGTCATCTACATTATTTGTAATGGAGCAGTGCATTAAGTCGAGGCTACTAAAAGTGTGTTAATCTTGAGGAAATTTCTTCCTCCACGTTTCAGGCATCATGATCAGTCATGCTGCGCTCCATTGTTACAGTACAGATTAAAATTTTCCGTCTATTAGTATCTACCCACCAGTTCAAGTTACTCACACTGCGCTCTGAGGAATTACACCTTTCTGGAACTTAGTCAGTCTGGCGGAGTGGGCAGTAAAATATATTTACCGAAAAAAAAATGTTGACGTGTCCAATGCTTATTTCCCCCGCTGTAAACATAATACATTATCTATGTTTCCACCCAAGTTGCAAATTTAGTGTTTGAAAAATCTGAACATCGCATAAAACATTTGCAAATAAAGCACCGTGTCCAAGAGAACAAAATCGTCACCTACGGGGAAACTGGCGCAAAGTACAAATACAAATGTTTACATTTCTGAGGCAATTATCCAATCGCATGATTTGTTGAGACTACATCACATGACAAAGAGTTTATTTGTTTTTTTGTAATTTATTTTATTTTATTCTTATCCGCCTCAATCGAGTGCTTGAGTTTTTTTACGTGCATTTTGGAGATCTTATTCACATCTGGTGTTTCCATCCAGCGCCTTTTTACACGATATCCCAAAATTCACATAAAAATACATGAGCGTGTTCGTAACATTATCATACGCTATGGCTAGCGATCACACAGTAGAACACGCCGCTGTTGTCCATTTCAGGCTGAGCAGCGCCGCAGATTGCCACGCTAGTTATTTTTCAGCTTAAACCAACAAAGTGATTAATACTGATTGTCAGAGGTTTTACAGAAAACTCCTTCTCAGCATCATCTTTCTACAAAGAAAGTAGAACAGCTAGAGGATTTTATAGTGCAAAGATTTAATTGTATTAATTTATAATTCCCCCTCCCCCTTTCATTTTCAGCACAGGTTTGAAACGGATGTTTTTAGACAACGTCATCGCACCTCGTCGTAATTTTTCACTGTAACTAACGCCTCTATTCAAAACTATGACGCTTTGCGTTTTTAATCCTGTATACAATTACGCATGCAGGGTGTTCGCAGCCTCATCGGAAATGATGAAAGATGAGTCGCCAGACGTTTTTGGCGTTGTCCCGTTCATTTTGTAATACTCTAAACTTACTGGTGAAACCTGGACGTCTGCGTTCGTCTTCCGTCTTTTTTCGGTTTCTATTCCTTCTCTGAGAAATGTGAAAACGCTGCACATCTGTGCGGTGAAAATTTCCCCATGGGTTGTTTTTGGTCCCTCCTCCCATCATGAGTCAAACAAAAACAAAACCCTAATTTGTACTACAGTATCAATACGATGGGATTTCCAATGTGTTAGGCATGACACGGCTAAAACATCCATTAAAACCGTTCATGGAATATCATTAAACCTTTTTTTTTAATCGTCAATTTAGCCTTTATATGATTACAAACCGAGTAGCTGAATTAATGTTAAAATACTAATGTACATCCTTAATATTTTTAATTGTTTTAAAAAAAACAAAACAAACAAACAAACAAAAAAAAACAGTGTAGATGTTTGTCCCTCCTGTCAGCGTGAAAGTTTTTGCTTTTGAGAAATGGTTTTTAAATATTTGAAGTATTTCTGTAGAAGCATCAAACAGTTATTGTAATGCAACATTGCTGTATTGCTGGGAAAATGTTACTCAACCTACATATCGTGATACATGTTGTAAGAATAGTGATATGATGTGAACTAAACAATTATTTACCTATTATTTAATACCGAGTGTCACACTGCTCGAAGCGTTTGATCTCACTGAGAGACCGTGACATTTAAATTGCGAGTGTTTCAGAAACAGCATGTTAGCCTTAGGGAGTTCAACATTAACACCCTCACCTAGCCCTGACGAACACTGAATTTGTATTTAAAGGAGCCTAATCACAGTGATTCTCTCTCTCTCTCTCTCTCTCTCTCTCTCTCTCACACACACACACACACACACACACACACACACACACACACACACAGAAGATCCACAATAAGGTTAACTCACCCTTCACTCTGCTATTCGTGAGCACCAACCTCATACAAGGTGGTCAAATGCTCCATTTGCCCTGACGCATGTCTCTCTCGCTCTCTCTCTCTCTCACACACACACACACACACACACACACACACACACACACACACACACACACACACACACACACACACACACCCCCAAGGTCAAAATGAGCTCTCTACCTCCAAACTCAACTCCCAATCACAGAGTACGCAGTGACATGGACCACCATCAGCTCTACAACACACAACAACAACACAAACAGCATGGGACATTGTAGAGTCCATCTCCTTGGCAATGCGATGACATCTTATGGAATTATGGGATGTGAGGCACTGCGCTGTCAGGTATCCGTGAACAGAACGGAGAAGCTGCGATGCGCCTGCTCACACTGCAGTCCAGATTTCAAGCGTTTCTGAGAACGCTGAGATACTCATTCAATCATCTGACCATCTGTCCCACCTAGTGACGCCATTCTCGACATCGATAATGTGTTTACAAATGTAAAATTATATATTTAGCAGCTTGTTATGTTATATATATATATATATATATATATATATATATATATATATATATATATATATATATATATATATATATATATTCATTTAACCAGCTGCTAAACTGTAGGATGACTAGATGAAGGCAATATGGCATATCTTAGAAATATCATATCCCAACACATGAAGGCATTATTGTACATCATATTTAGGTTTGTAGCCACAGTGCTCTAGTGCTGCATTAATATACAAAATGATTTAACATATGACAAAAATTAATTATTCAAGACTGGACTATACTGGAAAACAAAACGTCTGGCTATCATATATTTCAATGTCCAATCAGCTAAGTGCTACTGTAAGACCTAGTTATAAAATTACAGATGATGCTCATGACATGGAGATCATACATGGTGCACGATGTTAAAGGAAAATAATCAACGACTGGGTTGTTGCAGTCCGAAGCAAAGCAAAGCAAATTTATTGTTTTTTCGTTGATCGTTTTCCTATATCAAGTTTTATACCACAGCAACCTACGTATTATTTTCTCATTTATTAACGAATGACGCATTGTACTTTTTAGCCAATTAATATTGCGGAATGTCCACAAAACGATTTAGCGCCTGTTTGAGCAGCAATAAACTGTCCACGCTTTCTCTCTCTCTCTCTCAAAGTTAATACATAACAAATCAAAAATTATACTCTTTCATAATCGGTTTAAGTGAAGCGCATGACGTACAAGTCCCTGTGTAAGTTGTTACCGTCAGAGCTGCTGTTACTGAAAATTAACTAACCAATTTTCTTGACCAATCAAAGTCGAGAATAGACATGAACAGCTTCCGTGTTCATTTTTCACCTGGGCAGCACTTAGTCTCTGAGTAAGGACACGGTAAACACGGCTCACGCGTGACCCCGACTGAGAAAGCTAATCCGTGTGAAGAGAACACACGAACGTCATACAAAAGTCGTGTGGACGAAAGACGACGGGATGAAACGTGTCAGGTTTAAGATGCTTAGGGATAAATCCATCTCGAAGGTCAGGTTACTCATATTGATCAGGTATGGGTCATGGAACAACATCATGATCTGTCTTTTCTTTTTCTACAAAAAAATCTATAAATGTTCTCAGAATGGTGAGACTAGATTCACATCTCTTGGAATCCTGCATAAAAAAAAAAGCTAACAACAACAACAACAACAACAACAACAACAACAACAACATTGCCGTACAGTAAAGCAATCCTGTGATGACATACGACTCGGCTGGACCTATAATTACTGCATATTTTGTTCTGACTTCAGGTCCCACACACTGATAACCAAAATTAATTTTAAAAAATTCAGCCTTTTATTTCTTTCTTTTTTTAAATTATTTTTTATAAAGATAACATGACTACCACACAAAAAGAGAGAAGAAGAAAAAGAAAAATCATGTTTCTATAACTAGGAGAATTTTTTAAACAGTACCATAAACGTCGACATCATGAATTTGTTTTGGCATCGGTATCAAAGATCAGAACGATGGTCTCGTGTTACCTTTGGGGATGGACGTCGGACATATACTCGTATAACCAGAGCAGATACGGTTGTTTACTTGGAGTGTTATCAGACAGGACACTGATAAACTATTTTATTTCATTTACAGAACAGAACGGACAAGGTGCGCCTCTCGTGTCGCCGCTAGCATTAAAGCCGAGGGAGTTTTGCAGAACTTGGGAAGAGAAACTTCCAGTAACATGTTTACTGAGTACTCGATCAGCTGATATCGGTATTGTATTCAAAATATGAGAGAGAGAGAGAGAGAGAGAGAGAGAGAGAGAGAGAGAGAGAGAGAGAGATGTAATCTGAGATTGTAATGTAAGTGAGAAGTGATAGGAAAGCAAATAAACACTTGGGAGCGAGTTTTATAAGAAAATCAACAACCGCCACAAAACATCACGTCGAGTGTTTTATTCCTCTTATCCCGGAGCAATTCGCCAATTATAGCTATTTACTAATGTATTAACAAACGACATGTCAAACCTTTTATAGTTGCGACATGTCCACGAGTAAGAGCAAGTTAGTTCCTGTTCTTCCTTACGTTACCGCAGCATTGAACGCTATTTTCATTCTGTGGTAGTTAATAAGACACGCACACACAAAAAAATAAACAAACAAACAAAACAAAAAACATGTTACAGATAACATTATTAGAACCAGCACATTTATTTAAATCTGACAGAATGACTACTGTCCAGTGTTGGGTACGTTAATCAAAAAAAATTAAATAAGAAAAATTTTTCAAAAGTAATCCACTAGAGATTACTACTTACTTTACAATTGTAATCTGATGATATTACTGATTACAGCATGTAAAAAGTAATCAGGTTACTAATTACTTTACTTTCAAAACGTCTCAGACCTACAAAAATACACTACAAACTGAAACTCAGTTCTTTCAGTAATTTTAATGTGCGTTAATGTATGACATGATCAGAAAAGGTTGGATTTATCATATAACTTGCGTCAGGTGTGGTCACTGTTTGTAGGCCTACCAGACCGATAAAATGTAAAACTTTTCTAACTAGGCTAGTTTGGTGTCTCTAGCCAAGGGGAAGCACAGCTAAGCGATCATTGTCTGGGTTGCAAAGTTCATTATATTTCCTAAAGCTCTGCTCATATGTTCACGTGAACTGGAACTCGTATAGACATTTACACTCTTTGTTTTCCTGCTCAGCATCAGAGAATGTTACCGTTTCAGTTTCAACCCCTTTACTGGTTTAAATAAATAAAAAATTATATATGCGTATATCCATTTTTCCCCCTCACACTGACTGAGCTAGTGTTTGGCAGAATTGAGAGACTGTCAGCCAATAAGACTCGAGTATTTCCACGTATTTTCCTGTAAACTCTGTCCGATTGATCTCGCCTCCGTTCACTGAAGACATAAAATCACAGGCGGTCTTCTTTTACTGACGTTCAGTTACAAACCACTCCAAGTGAAGAATTATTCAGGACTAAAGAAAAAAAAAAATCTTCAGGGCAAAAAACGATTTATTTTAAAAACGCATTTGTAACGCAAGTAACAAATTTTGCTGAGATCAGTAAATAATCAAATTACATAAGTTTTAAACGCAATGCTTTACATTACTGCGTTATCAGAAAAAGTTATTAAATTACAGTAACGCGTTACTTTCTAACTCGGATTACGGTCAGGAAATTAATCGCCATTAACCTTCCAGCCAACCAGATTCAAGAATTGTGGTGTTACGAATAATAAAGTAACACACTGTTACAAGCAAACAAATGTTTGTTTGTTTGTTTTTATCCATCAGGACTTATTTTTAAAATTTGTATCATTTGACGTAAACATGATCTGAGACATCTCTTTTGACAGATGTTGCTGAAGAGAATGTTAGAAATAGAGTTATGTACTTTCCCTATAGGATGTCTGAAAAGCAGTTGGTGCTGAGGTGACAGCTTTAAGAGGAAACTAAACAGCAGAACGAAGACAAAGAGCAGGATGTGATGTGTACTCCAGAAACATGAATAAATCAACTTTCTTGACTATTTTGCTATAAACTTGTAAAAAAATATTCCTCTTGCTGTCATTTCAATGCTAACTTGATCACTGTGATGCGCGAGGGTTTGTTTACAGTCTAGTTAGCTTAGCTTCAGTTAGCTTGCCCTCTGTCAGGCTTGAACATGAATAGCCATATGTTTCGTCCAAGTCTGTTTTTTTTCTTGTTTGTTTGTTTTTTAAACAAAATTATAGCAGGACGCGTTTTTAATCAGGTGTTGTCTATCATGTTTGTTTTAAAAGGCAAATAAAAGCAGCCGTGAAGCACAATGCTACGTCTGACATGTAAGGTCTAACAGGGAGTCTGTAAATGTAGAGGTGCCTTTAAATACTCGACCTCGAGGTGGATTTAAAGTCCTGGCTTCTAGTTTTGGGGTTTGTAGCTTTACCCTTCGCGTTAATTTAGCTAAAAAAAAAAGACAATAAAAAACACTTCAATATTAGGCAGGCTAGTTAAGCTAGCGTGGCAGGTTCAAATGAGAAAGGCCAGTGCACGAGCTCGAGCTTTACTGAAGAAAAGTAATAGAACCGTTAGGAGACTGGTTAAAACTGGTTTTTCTACTCAAAATCCCTGCGTGTCAGTAGATTAAACATATATAATATGTTATAAAAATAAACTTTACCTCCAAAGCCGAGAGTCAGAAGCTGTCCTTTAAGTGTTTTTGTCACAGAGTTCTGTAAATTTTGCTCCCCACTCCGAGCGTCTGGCACCGACCGCCTCTCTGTGAGCACTGACTTGTCTTTGACTGTCTGCGTTTCTTGTTGTCGTAGCGTTACCGCGTGACGCCCCTCGCGTGAGAGCCTCACAACCAATCAGAACGCTCCAATCGTAACCTGCTGACCAATGAGCGAGCACCAAAAACCGAACGCTTTCTTGGGTAACGTAGTTCTAAAGGTTGTTTACGTCACTGACGTCAGCTAGGCAACATTCACACAATAGTCAATTACGATTTGCGGCTCAAATTCGGTGTTTGTTTGTTTGTTTGTCTGTTTGTCAGTCGGTTGTTCCTAGTAGCTTCTTAAATGTTAATGTTCCCTTAACTGTTATTACTTCAGTATCAATACACCATAAATAACATTACCAAACTAACGAACACTGAGTTCTTATTGTGGTATCATCAATGATATCCCTGCTGAAAAAAGGGAGAACACCATCACAGAAATTCTAATGGTTTCCATTACAAATACCATTACAAACTCTCAGTTGACCATTAAAACGATTACCGTTAACATTACTGTTATCCTTAATGGTATCCACTAGACATAACATCACCAGTAGAAGGCAACCAATTACCAGTAGAGACCCACAGAGACCGTTACAGTTTCCATTAAAACCAATGCCATTCTCATTATAACCATTAAAACCATTACAAATTCTCTGAGGGTTTCTATTATTTTGTTGTTGTTGTTCCAGCAGGGATTCTTTTACCTGACAACATGAATATCTTTTTAAAAAAATAATTTAAAGTTGAACCTTAAAGGTGCACTAGTCATTTTTTTTTTAAATTTATTTATTGTATTTCTTACTTGTACAAATAACCTGGAAGACACTGTATGTAAAACATGATAAAGATTTTTATTTATTTATTTATTTATTTTTACTCATTGCACACACTAACATTTCCACCCATGTACAAAAAGCCCATTCAACTGGAGTTAGCATGCTAACCAGAATTACCACTAGCAAGGACTGTCATGACATCACTTTCAAGACATTCAACTGCTTGAAAGCTATTTTACAACTCAATAAACATGCAAAATTCTCCTCATAATGATTTAAGAGGATGTGAAGGGATGTTTTGAAGGTTTGAAGATTTGAAGGCAGGTTTCCAAACTGTTTTTTTTTTTTTTCTTCAGCTATGTAATACACTTGGTCTGAGACAAGGGCTTAAACTATTTTTTTTTTCTACATAATTACACAGATTATTTGTACTAGCAAGAAATAAAAATATTGACTATTGCACCTTTACGTGGCTGAGAAAACCCCGTTCTGAAAACTGATTTCTAGTCTGAAATGTTTGCTAGTGTTTGGATGAACATCCTGTCCTGTAAGTCATGTTATAGACAATTTATTCTTAAGGCCATTGTGGATCCTGGGGGCTACTCTTGAAAAAAAATGACTGATCGAATGGACCTTTAAGGACCACTGATGCTCACTGGTACACCACGTGCACTTTTTAGATAAAGATATTCAATCAATATGTCCACACCATATATCGTCGATGGTCCCACACGGGTACAGCGACAAGTAAAAGTGCAGCTGCAAGGCTTGTTTTCAACCATCCAACACCCTCTCAAACCACACCACTGCTACCTTCTCTTCACTGGCTTCCTGTGGCTTCCTGCATTGAATTACAGTCACTGATGTTTGCTTACGAAATCAAAAACATACCAGTATGCACCCATCTTATGTCAATGATCACATCCTGTTCTGTAGAACACTCCTTTCAACCCTCATGGCTCAGCTGGAGCCACCAAAGGTACAAGGAAGACACGTATCGTGACTCTTCTTTGTTCTGGCACCCAGGTGGTGATATGAATTTCCCCTGGCTGTCTGAACAAATGAAGACTGAAGATCAACCTGTTCACCAACCAAACACTTGAATTAGCATTTAGTTAATCTATTTTAAAATTTCATGCTGTACTAACCCCAACTGTGGTTTAGCGTCAAGGAATTCTTAGTCTCTGACCTTAGTGAAGTAGCATGAGGGAAATGTATTTATTAGAGAATACTTCTATAAGTCGCTCTGGGTAAGGGCATCAGCTAAATGCCATACATGTCAATTATTTCTGAGAGTGCAATCATAAACCAAATAACCACTGCACCAACTGCATTAACCACTGTTCATACCACCAGTCAGTAAAATTTCACGTCCACGAAGACCAATATGAAGCAACACCTTAATGAACATGTATGCAGAAAATAATCATCGACGACGAAGTGTGATGCAGTACCACCCCGCCGTTGATTATTTTACAGAAATGTATTAATCCTCTTACACTATAGAAATTAACAAAAGAATGACACGTCATACGTTTTATCCATTTACAGTTACATTTAACGTTGTAGAATGTCTAATATTTGTTGAAATCACTTACATTATAGCAGATAGAAGCAGTCCTTTCATCACTAGTCTCTATTTTGATCTCTCTATAGAAGAGAAATTGGAAGAGAAAAACGCACAGCCCTCTGTCCTGAATGCTTACAGAAAATTACAGCTTTACCTCTGACTGTTACTAAGCACTGAGACTGGAGACTCCTTCCATCCATCCATTTACTGTACCGCTTAAGGGAGCCTGGATCCTATCCCAGGGAATTCTGGGAACAAAGCAGGGGACACCCTGGATGGGTTGCCAATCCAGTGCAGGACACAATCGCACTCATTCACACTATGGACAACTTGGAAAAGCCAATCAGCTTACAGTGCAAGATTTTGGACAGGGGGAGGAAACCGGAGTACCTGGAGGAAACCCCTGAAGCAAAAATCAGACATGGAATTTTCTGAATTGATTTCTACTTTTACTTTTAATATACTTAAGTATGAATTTAGGGGATTTTACCTGCTTATAACAGAAAGTTTGTGTTTGTATTCAAGTAGCGTTGCAGCCTCACAGTTGTTTAGTGGCACAATTCAGAACTGAATTAGTTCATTCAAAAATTTAATTTATGCTAATTTAGGCAAAATTAGTTGGACTGAATAAACATTAGTAAGTGCAGGTGAATTTTTGTTAACATTTAAACAAGCACCCTACTTTGCTAGCTTACTTTGTAAACGTTACACCTACTTCTGGTTTAATTAATGCTGAAGTTTTTGGTTTGTTCATGTTAACTAATTAAACAACATTAGTAAGGCAACCTTAATGTAAAGCATCACCCTTAAATGGGATCTAGTCTGAACAGGCTACACATCTTATCTGAAAACACCAACACCTATATCAGATATGCCATATATAGACATCTTCTTTAAAGGGCTATTCGGACGGGTTTTATATGGGGAGGTTGGGTAATGTAATAATTACCAGAGCTTCTCTGTGAATGTAATCCCGTGCGAACTGGTCATGTCAGAACTGGTCATGAAGCGTCTTTTACATTCTATAAAATGGCCTGTAAAAATAATCCCAGGTTAAACTAATAGCGTGCGAACTGATCTGGAGTCATCCTAATTTGTTAACTCGGGGACAACCACATGATCTTTTTAAAATGTGGTCCATTTCCAATACTAGGTCATGACCTAGTAAAAAAAAACCCCCAACAATCAACAAGCTGTTACAAGTAAACAAATAAAACTGAAGTGATACTAGCAACTGCTAGCTGAGAGTTGTTTTTTGGATGGTAATGTTCAGTGGATTCCAGCTAAATTCAGGTGAATTTGCTTGTATTTTCTCATTTGTAAGTCGCTTTGGATAAAAGCGTCTGCTAAATGAATAAATGTAAATGTAAATGTAATGTAAATGTGAATGTAAATGTAATGTAAATGTGAACCAAGGCCAAAATTGCAACACTGAGTTAGACTGACAAATATATCTGTTTACAATAAAACATTTGTTCGCACAGTCATGAAAAAGAAGATTTGGGCACATTTTATCTTTGGCATGATCTGTATCCTGTAAATAATCACATTTTCACCTGCCCAAAACCTTTTAAACATTATTATTATTATTACTTTAACTCTTTATAATCTTTATATAGCCATTATCTGACTTGTGCAGGTCAACTACCTGTCTGTTATGTCTTGTTTTTCTCCATGATAATCTAAAGCATTTTAAATGTACGCTTCATATTTGGGCAAAGGCAGCTATGAAATGCTGTAAAAGAAGAGGGGGAAAAAAAGAAAAGATTATTGCTTTTGAGGAGTAAAATTAATTTTCAGTTTGAATTCGTCAGACATATTGATTAGGGGTGCTGTTATTTTAACTACACTGCTAGAGAAATTCTGCATAAAGAGAAGAAGCCTTCAAAAAAAATGATTAAATATAAAGTTTCCAAGAGTCAGAATAATTGCTATGTTGAGTACCAATCAATAAAACAAGCAGTAAAATAAAGAAATAAATCAAAACCAAATCATAATTGGCGCTTGCATTTAAAAAGTGTTTAAATTCTCTAAGATAGAGTACATTGCGGTGCGGTTCTCTAGGGAAATTGACTGGTAGGTTGTTCTAGGCTTCGTGGAAAAACCTGCAATTCATTCTTTTATATGGTTCATTACTTTAAAAACATACAAAACTTTTTAATATTTTTTTAAAATGTTTTTCTTTTCCTTTATACTGAAACATTAATGCAGTAGTTATACAATTTTAATGAAAAAAAGTAGGCAAAATCCAGTATGTGTTTGAGAGAAAATAATCCAAGTTAGTAGAGTCCTTTCGATAAGCATTTATACGTTAGAGAGAAAGGTGAGTTGTTTTCTTTGGACTTTTTCCAGTCAACCTTCCGAGAGGGAAAATTTCAAGTGTATTTTATGCAATTGGTTTGGAAGGGTGCCAGTAATTCTAGAGATGACTCCATTTTGGAGGTGTGGGGTCTTTGGACCTGAGTGGTGTGGTGTGTTGTTAGTGTTGTAACCAAAGGGGCAAAGTTTATGAGATAACATTTCTAATCAGTTACATCAATCTGTATTGCATCTATGTAATATTTTAATGAGTGAATGTGAACGGGTATAACCTCGCCTTATCGTTACAACCAGATACTCGAGAAAACTTTTTGGATTAAGTCCAGTTCATTCTGTGAGAATATGCAATGTATAGACAGAATGTGAAGTAATCTCTACAGGCCCTGACTTGAGCGAAACCCATCAAGTCAGTTTTAACAAAGACCTGGGTGTGAGAAAGAGTTCAGTACGCCTTATAAATCGTGTATTTGAGTTTTGTACATAGGCAGGGCGAGACTAGTTAAAAGCGTGAGAGCTATGCTATGCTTTTTTATGTGTCAATGACAGATCCGTCTGAAGTCAGACACCACACCGGGTTTCTCACACCAGGTTTCAACCTAACATATCCTGACACACCCCACATTCTCTAAGCACAGTGTTCTTCATTAGTTCTTCCACTTGTACACTGTAAAAAAATGAAAAGCTGACTTAACTTCACATTTCATGGCAACTTGCTGCACAGCTTTTTTGAGTGTAGTCAACTTTTAACCAAAGTAGTTCACTTAGCCCTCCTATTACATCATGGGACAATTTGACCCATGTCCACATTTGAGATGTCTGCAATACTGGTTTATCTCTCTTTTTCTCTTTTCAATTTTTTTTACTGTCCTCATTTAGGGTCATGCAACTTACATGCAAATAAAAACTTCTTACGGCTCGTCTCAGACAAGCCATGATGAAGGTTAATGTTTTAAGCTGTTCTTTGCTGTTTTTTGTGTGTATTTAAACTGTGGAAGTCATTTTGAACCATAACATAATGGATAGAACACAATAGGAGGGTTACCTCAATTTTTAACCTTGAGTTTTGAGTAAACTAAAAAAAAAAAACCCGTGCAGCAAGTTGCATTGAAATTTTATGTTAAGTCAGCTTTTCTTTTTGTACGGTGTAGTAACAAGAACAATCCTGATATTTCGCTCAGTGTGTTTGAAATCAAGGAACAGCTACAGGAATTTCCCATTAAGTATTTTGAAAATAACATCCCGCATACTTGCCAATCACTTTCATTAGGTGTTCACATTGGCGATGTCAATTTATAAGGGAAAAAATCCTTTATGTAAACAGACTATGGATTTGTTCTACTGATTTCTGGTTAAACCACTTACGACTAAGTAAACAGCAGATTTACCAGTCCGAACAGGATTTCTCAGTTATTTTTTTGTGTGATTGTTGTGACCAAAAACGCTCGATTTTACTGTGGCTTTATTTCAAAATTTGCGATACAACTTGCGGAGTTTTTGATGCGATTACAATCGCACTAAATTGTTTTGTACGGCCTTTCACAGTGATGTTTATTGGTCATCGAGACCTTTTTAGCTGTACTCATGTTCGACGCACGTGAATCGAAGAGGGTTTTGGCTGAATGAACGTTGTGATGATGTCACATGACGCCTTGTCTTGGCTCAAATCTGTGGGAAATTTGGGTCGTTTTTTTTAAAATTCAAAATCTCCCCAGAATATTGCAGAGTTTGCTTGATTTTGCGTTCATTTCTACGATGGCGAAATCCTGAATGAGCTGATTTATTAAAGTCAGAAATTCACCGGATGTGAAATGCTTATTACTTCTAAGGGAAGAGTGTATTATATGTAAAATGATTAAATTTATAGCTGCAATAACACAAAGTAATAAAAGGAACTAAGTTTATTTGACATATTTGCCATAAATCGCTGATATGGGAAGAACAAATCGTTTACTCTTTTTTTTCTTACCAGAGGCCAATAAATGGAATTTGCACCTCTTTTGGGCGTGCCCGTGTTCAACATTGAATTTATTTCTAACGTAGCACTCCATAGTAGTGGATAATGACTCATATAAAAGTAGACATTCGGGGCTTTAAGAATTTGCAGCTTTTACATTAGTATTTCTTTAGCCTACTACATATAAATGTTATAATTTTATTGTTGCAGTTGTATACAGTGTTTTACTATCAAAAACTTTAGTTGTGTTGTCCATCTGATCTCTCTGTTAATGTTATTGTGGAGAGGTGTGAATCATTTGCCCAGCAGGGGGCGTTTCAGTTATATCCAGCGTTGGACAGAGGACTGAAAAACTACGCTTAAGTGAAAGTATAAATAATAGCACAACTTTTACTTCTACTTCTACTTCTAAATGTACTCAAGTATTAAAAATGAAATTTTTTAACTGATGATCTATAAGTTAACGTCATGATTTCATGTGAAAAGTAACTTTTATTATCTACAGCTGTTTTAAAACAACAATGCTAGTTTGTTGGTAATGTTATGGACTGGATTATGTTGTGATGTTAGCTACTCGAATCGATGCTAGTTTAACCTAGCATTAGCAAAGAAAACTGAAACGATCAGATGTTAAATTGATGTTAAAAAAAATTATTAAAAAAAAAAAAAGGTGTAAATCATATTTTTATAGTAAATTATCAAAGTTATATATTTTACATAATATTATTATATATTATATAATATTTAGGGGTCCAAGCACCAAAGTTAATGTGTTAATGTGCCTAATGTGTTCAGGAATAGAAAGCTCTATGGCTCCAAAAATATTATTTGGAAATTTTAAATAATGTTCATGAAATAAATCCATACTGAAGGGGTCCTTGGCTACAAAAACCCTGAAGTTTGAGAAGCCATGATATATAGCATACAGTCACTGGTTGGATGAGAGAACAGGAAACCACTGAGATTTGAAATGAGTACTTTGAAAGTGTTAGCAGTAAAAGGTATGTTTTTTTCTTCTTCTTGGAAATATGATTAAGTAAGCGTGCAAGTGTTACATTTCAAAAGTACTCAAGTAAAAACAGGATAAATACCTCAAAATACTTAAGTATAGTAATCAAGTACAACTACTCAAGTAGTTTATGTCTATTTTTTTAGTAGTTATGTCTTATGTTGTGGAACATCTGTTAAGTAAGTTAGTTCCTGTCATCGCTTACCACTTTATAGCGGCTATAAACAGTCGTTTCCTCACCAGCCTTGCTTCTTTTCTGTCTCTTGAAGTTAATAAGGCAAGCTTGTCATGTTGCAAAAAACAAAACAAAACTGTAAAGCATTTGTGTGTTCAAGTCCTCCTGGGAAGTTTGTATTTACATTTTGGGAAGTCGTAATTACGACGTCAGGTGCGTTCAAGTCACTTTGGTCGTAGCGAGATGGCGGTGTACCTGCTCTAAATTAACTACAAAAAAATACAGCAAGGTTTTTTTTTTTAAATAAAGAACAAAGAATGCACATCGGGTGTGTTTTGCTTTTAAAAAAAATAATGTTTAAAAAAATCAATTTATGAAGCCACTGTAAAATTTAGCGTTACACATTATATCATACTCGTCCAACGCTATCGTATTTTGTTTTATTGTAAACATTCAATTTCAACAAATTTACCATCAACTACAGACGTTCCACCCGCTGATTCCGGCGTGTTTTCTTACTGACACGCCCCCACGAAAGAAAATCATGAGTTTCCCACTATGAATTACGACTTTACGGTGGCATTCATATGCGTTCAACTCGTAAATACAATCTTTCCGACATGACTCGAATGCACCAATAAACTCCTCGGTCCTGTCAGAAAACATAATGTTACGGTTTTACCTCTGATTGTTACAGAGCACTGACACTCAAGAAGTTAGAAAGAAGTTCATTAGTTAAATAATGCGTTTTAAAATGCGTTTATTATTTATGTAGATTAGATGTGACGCACCTGTTCGTATACAAACCGCTGTGAATGACCTGTTACTATAGAAACGATGACGTATCAGAACGAGCACGTTAATATAGACCTGGGATTTATCCTACAGCTGGAAATACCGTCAGAGCTGCTGTTACAGGAAATTATTCACTCCCTCCAGACCAACCCGAATCGAGATAAAAGCGGAATAAAGCATAAGATGGCACGTAAGTGATAATCATCTCTATTGATATTTTTTAATATTACTGGTTTGAATGATGGGGAAATACATACACACAACAAGCATATGGTCATTAGCCAGCAAACGATCTGGATTAACATATAAAATCATGGATGTCGTAATCATGAAGTGTAATTTGCATACATGGACTGTTATTTACACTGATTGACAAAAAGGCCATTTAACTAAAATCTTCCTCCGTGGCCTGGCTATCTGACGCCCCGCTAAAATAAACACTCGACAGTAGAAGCCTCTGTATCAAAAAATAATAATCAGAACAATACATACGATGTATAACATGACAAGCAATTAATAAAATATAATCTGAACCACTGTTGTTCGGCTAAAATATTATTTTGCAGTCCTTATTTTTTAAAAAAGCCCCATTTTTTTTTTTTGCTCTTTTTTTTTTTCAAATCTGAATATGTGGCTCCCTGTTTTGAGGCACTTGATATCACTGGATGATCTGGGAGGAGATGACGGTAAGAGGGAAGACCCTCTCACAGACAGAGAGAGCTCCGAACAGTTCAAAGTGAACCCGAGCTAAAAGCTTCTCAAGGTCAAATATTCAAGAGACTGGCGGTGATTTTAAATCATCAGGGTAAGGTCAGACGTTTTTGGTGACTATAAATGCTTTCTCTAGCAACGTAGATTTCACAGGTCAACACACACGGCATCATCCAAAGTCCAGCATTCGAGGTCAGGGGCTGACCCGAGGGATTTAAGAGCTCTGTCGCAGGGGAGGTTTAGAGAGCGTCCGTGAGAGAGGAGTGGGCGGAGCAGCATGCTGGATTACTAGCGTGATAAATCTGTTTTTGGAGAGCGTTTCATTCTCAAGGGAAAGAACGTCTGAAAGCAAAAACCTCCCACTGATCATACCTCGTCTTTTCCTCTCGAGTGAAAGCAAAGTGTCGTAAAAAGTGTCACCATCCACCACATAATTAATACCTATACTTAAAGATTTCTTTAGATTTTATTGATCATTTTAGTACATTTCACTCCTTCTGTGCTCCAGAAGGTCCGTCCCACATCTCGCCTGCTAACTGCTCGGCGTGTCTCTAACGACTGTCTCGGTTACTTGCAGACGAACTGGTCGACGAGTGACGTGCAACGTTTGCACTTGACGTAGCAGCACCAGTGGAACTTGCAGTGGCAGCGCTCGTGCTTGTAGGTCTTGAACTGGTCGTATCCGCGGCCGCAGCACATCAGCTCACAGCCGTCCATGCCCTCCGAGGTCTTGTTGCAGAGACGGCCGTGTGTTCCCAGCGAGCCCGTGCTCTCGTTGCGCAGGCAGTAGTCCGGGCTCGGGTCGATGTACACCAGGTCATCGGAGGTGGGAGCGTTGAAGCGCTGGTTCACCTGCTCCAGCTTGCCGCGCCGGTTGATGCGCATGGACGTAGCGCTGTCGTACTTCTCCTTCAGGAACTCGCCCACACGCCGGAAGTCAGCCAGCTGTAACCAGCAAGTCTTCAGACTGCAGGAACCGGAGACGCCGTGGCACTTGCACGACACGCTGGCCAGATTGACTACCGCCTAGGTACAGAGAAATGGAGATCTGTTTACGATGACAGCTGATTTAAGAGTATAACACAGATACTAGCATGATTTTTATTAAGATTGTAAAAAAACATACCACAATAAATCTTCGTACGTGTATTGCTGATATTCGTACATGTATTCTCATACGCTTATAATCAGGGTTAGGAAGGAAACGTTCATGAATACAGGTATTGAACACAGGTTTAACATGTTTACACACTAGCTATTGTAGTCTATAAAATATATAAAAGAAACTGACGTGCATCATAATGACAGTAAGTGATTGTCATGTGGGTGGAGCTTAAAGCTTTCTTTGCTATTGCTATTGCTAATGGTCAGATTGTGAGTTGACAAAAACAGTGAAATTAACATACATTACTGCTGAGTTTTAACATTATCGGTACTATAGTTTTAAAGATGGCATGTTAATAGATCCATGTGAGACAAAATAAAAAAGTTGTCTGTATCTGCAACGGCATGTTTTACATGTATAAAACTACAAAACTCTTTACAATTTTATAATTTGAAACCATATTTGAACCCAGACATAGAAGTCTCAGTAGAAAAGAAGTTGTTTTTGTAGAAATACACTGCCCCCTAGGGGTCAATAGAGTTCATTACATTGAGAGTAGATCGAGGGTATCCAAAACGCAGTGTTTTATTTAATTCTATAATAAATTATACCTCATAGCTCTGAAAGTGGGATCCAGGGACCCAAAGGGGTCCATGATTTTTTAAAAATATTTTATTACAGTACTGGAAATCACAACCCACTATTTTCAACGCTGTATCATTGACTTCTTATAGTTATTAGCCTAATTGACTGATCATTTGGGTTTAATGGGCTTAATCTAAACCTCAATAACTTATGTCTATAAAGACTCTTAAATCTAATGCAGTTTAATAATTTTTTTTTAAAAAAGAAAGAAAAGAAAAGAAAAAAAGAACGTGAGTGTAGTGTGAGTTCAAAAAGTAAAAAAAAAAGCTCTTTGACTCCAATTGGTTGAAATATTATGGTGCATATTTAAATTAATCGAATATTTGAATAGATGGTTCATCAATTAAATCTATACAGAGAGGGTCTGTGGATTTGTTATATTTTAATTGGTCCCTGTACAAAAATGTTTGAGAACCCCATCCAGTTCAACAGGAAGCCGAAACATGTCCTTATCATTAAAAAAAACCCTCATCAGGAAATCCAGGATGAGATGTATGAATATGCAAATTAAAAAACACCTTCTACTCCACTCATACCACCCCACCCTGGTAAACTGCTGTAGTATAGGCTGCATTTGCATATTGAACCTGATTGGCTCTTATGTATTATGATGCAATAACCCTTGTTGTTATTGTTACACTAACTCAGATTTTCAGCACATTTTCCACTGCAGAAACCGCTTTCACACCCAACTTTATTATCAATTAGTTCCCTCTTTTATAAAGTGCAGCTAAGATACTTTCACTTATTGCTATATTTGCGTTTGCATGTAGATACAGCATCGTGTTAGCACAATTTCAACTTGCTAAAAAAATATATATTGTTACAGTTAGGATCTGCAATAATTTGTTTATAATACAAAATTTTCTTTGAATAATTTCTCACTTGTAGCGCATAGAAACTAGTGAAGTGCAGAGTAGGTGGCCTGTATTACTATCTAATAGACCTAATATATTTTTTAGATGGTTTTCAGATGCTCTTCAGTAAATATGTCTACATTTCGAACATTTTGCAAGCTCACACCGCCCTCCACAGGACAAAAAGGTTCATTACATGCAGTCTGTCCATGTGGTAGTGTTTTACAGCCTCCAGGGGACTTTTAGGGTTTACACTCTCTTAACAAACAGAGCGACAGGGCTCACAGTCAGAGAACAATGAAATGAATGGTCATTTTGTTCTCAAACACAGTGAGGTCCAAGTGGACTTCCTGCTGATCCCAGATCACAGAAACTGCAGCTGAATCAATAGGGAAGCATTTAAAGTAGTGCTATTGGGAACTAATTGCTGGCTTTGTGTGTTTTTTTTAAAAGTTATCACTGTAATCAATCTTATTTAAAAAAAAAAAAAAAAGAAAGAAAGAAAGAAAGAAAGAAAAAGAAAAACGCCCTGTGGGAAAAAAAGCCTGCTTTTGTGTGGTGGTGACTGGTATGAAAACGTAATTAATCACAGTGTAATTAACTCACATTCATCATTTACACCATTATCCATTAACGCACACATATGCTCAGTACTTAACATTTAAAGGAGTGGTGTTATGGGAAAATAATCAACCGACACAGTTACCGTTAGAACCCCTGAAGTAATATTTTTTAAAAATATTATTTTCTAATAACAGCACGTCCTGAAGTGTTTTATTGCTCTTATACCACAGCAAATGGTCTTTTTAAAAAAAAAATAAATAAATGAAAATCCTGAATAAAAAAAAAAATATATATATATATATCTAATTATAGTATCATTTAATGGTGTGGAACTTCCACAAAAAAAAAAAAAAGAAAACAGAAAAGAAAAAAAACAACAAAAAAACCCAAGTTTCTTCCAGTTATTTATTACGTTATAGCAGCAATAAACCCTCATTCCCTCACCAGCCTCTCTCCGTTTTTATTTCCTCTCTTGAAGTCAGAAGTAAAAAATGCAGCGTGTCATGTTAACAAGAAATCACAACGCGGACAGACTTTCCCGTTTCGGAAACCGTAAAGCTCGGACTATTTCCAGGCACCGACACTGGAGACTCCTCGTTAAAAAAAACAAAAAACCCCACTATATACATGTCTACTTACAGAAAACACGCATTTTAAATTTGTTTACACGGAGTGTCGTTGTGTAAGTACAGAAATAGTTGAATATTATATCAAGCACATTAATAGGTGCGTTATTGTCAGAGCTGCTGTTATAGAAAATGAACAAACACCGTCTGAAAAATCAGAATCAAGCATTCAGTAGCGCTGTGGTATGAAAGAGAATAAGCTCTTGAACTGGCTTTGTGTCTTCGTGACTATGTAGCATCCTGATCATGGGAAAATCAAACGTCTCTCTCTGTCGCTTTCTTTCATTCTTTCTTTCTTTCTGTCCTTCAATCAGTTTCAGTATCTGTCCTCACTAGGGCCCCTGGACTGGCACCTCCCTTTAACACCTCATGCGAGACGCTGGTTTAACAGGCGTCTTTGTAGAGGTGGTGCATTCGCCGACCCCCCCTCAGCTGACAGCTGCTGCTTCCCCTCCTTCTTACCTGTTTGCATAAAGAGCGAAGGCCGAGCTTTCACACTTTAAAGCACATTCTCTGACAAGCAGCACTCTTACCTGCATACCAGCCTGGCCCCATCTCTCTATCTCTCACTCTCGCTCTCTCTCTCTCACACACAGACAGATACAAACATCCTCTACCTATACCATCAACACGTCAGATACAACACAGGCAGATACAAACATCCTATACCATCAACACGTCAGAAAAAGAACGATACAAATCAAAACCTTGTGGAAATAATAACTATTCTTCCATTCGTTCACACACTATCTCGTTCCTCTCTCTCGCTCTCCTGGTGTGAGAGACAGTCAGACTCAGTGGTGCAGAGAAAGGACACGGTCTTGGGCACGAGCACAATGAAGCGTGCTCAGACAGGGCCGGGGTCGGGGTCGGGGCCGGCTGGGGTGGGGGGACAGGCTGGAGTAAACAAACAGGCCATAAAAGGTGTGTGCAGATAAGAGAAGCCCGGGAAAGTGAGGCTCAAATACAACAAAACCCGACTCCCTTCTACAACCGAGCTACAAACCTGTCGGGTGTTTTGATACTCTTTGGCTGTTTGCATCTGAATACGTTGAATAAGGATGATGTCACGATACGATCAAATGCCTAGAGATGTGTGCAAAAGTTTGTGTCCCCCATGCTGTTTGAAAAAATGAACGTTTTAAAATGTATCTACAAGAAAGTTTTAGTAAAAGAGTGTCCAACATTTCTATTTGAACACACTGAATAAGGAGTATATACACTGAAAAAGCCTTGAGTTGAGTGCGAAAGTTTGTGCCCCCCGGGGTGTTTAAATGGGAAATCTCGATTTTAAGATTTATGCAGACGAACGGTTTAAAAAAGGAACTGTGAGGGTATTCCACGTTTGTGTTTGAATATGCTGAATATGGATGTCGCAATGCATTCAAAGAATAAGAGTCGAGTGCAAAAGTTTGTGACCCCCCCCCCCACTGGTGTTTGAACGGGACGTGTGTAAATGTGTCTCTATTTTAAAATGCCCCTACAAGAAAACTGTATTAAAAGAAAAGTGAGCATGTCCCACGTTTGTATCTGAACACACTGAATAAGGATGTCACAAGCCTAGAGTTGAGTGCAAAGGTTTGTGCCCCCATAGTGTTTGAATGGGGGGGGGGCATGAAAACGTAGGCTACGTTTCAAAACGTATGTCCCAAAAAAAGTTTTAACGAAGGAAATGTTGAGTGTATCCAACGTTTGCATCCGAATACACTGAATAAAGATGGCACAATACTTTACTACATTCAAAGCCTAGAGCTGAGTGCAAAAGTTTGTGCCCCCACAATGGTGGTTGAACAGGAAGAGTGGAAATGTGTTTCGATTTTAAAAATTTATCTACAAGAAAGTGAGGAAATGTGAAGAATGTGATCAAATCCTGCAACATGACAAAAATTCAAACTGTAAGCAACAATGTTTTGCCAGAGATACCACAGGAACACATCTAGGGTGGCCATAATATAATAACTGAGAGGATTTATTTCTAAAGGAAAGTTATTAGAGGATATGTACAACCATGTTAAAAAGAAATATGCAAACTTTTAAAGTGATATTATTTTTCGTTACATTATTAACAATATTTTACGATAAACTATTAAATACTGTTATATTTCCTTCTGATAAGCCTGACACTATACAGTTGTGCCCAAAAGTTTACATACCCTTTGTAGAATCTGCAAAATCTTTAACAAACTAAGATTAATCATAAAAATCCCACGTTGTTCTTTATTTAGTTCTGTCCTGAACAAGCTACTTCACATCACAGATGTTTACAAAAGTCCACTAGACAAGATAATAGCTGAATTTATAAAAAAATTACCCCGTTCAAAAGTTTACACACCCTCGTTTCTTAATACCGTGTGTCGTTACATGACTGTGTTCATGTTTTGTGACAGTCGTTCACGAGTCCCTTGTTTGTCCTGAGCAGTTAAACTGCCCACTGTGCTTGTTCTGGAGAAAAATCCTCCAGGTCCTGTACATTCTTTACTTTTTCATCATATTCTGCATACATATAAACGTATTTAGATTTTGCAGATTCTACAAGGGGTATGTAAACGTTTGGGCACAACTGTAAATTGCTATAAAAACAATATATGTCTTATCTTTGGGTGTGCAAACTTTTGCACTTGACTACGAAGCTAATTTCGGAGAAATTGTCCACAAATTCCACTCTGACCTTCTGAACAACACGTACATCGATCCGAGGAGCAAAATGAGATAAATCAGGAATCCAACACGGTTTGTGTTACACAGCCTCACAGGTCACTTCTCTTCATTGTCTTTGTGTTGAAGATTACTGCCCCGTGGTTCATTTAAAGTATAAAAGTAAGGATGTTTGCTTAGACTGTGTATGTGTGTGTGTGTGTTTTGGTGTCAGTGTCAGACAGCTCTGCTTCAGTTACTTTGTGTGGCGATGGCAAACGCCTTTGCAAAGCGCTCAGCCTTTTGTGACCCACAGAGCCATGACCGCACACCTTCCCCACACGCTATCCTTCACCGAAACCAAACCCACGCACCCCTCCTCCCATGGGGCTGGAAGACATTGGGGAAGTTCGATCAATCCCTGTGCTACGCTTCTGTCACCTGCACAAAGGCCTCAGAGCGCTGAGCCTCTCCACGCAAGACAAATCTCGGGCAAACAAGCCGAGCTGCTTGCAAAATACCCGAGAGGGCACACGGCGCGACGGCTGCCCTCGCCATAGCGTTCAGTAAGAAAAGAAAGAAAAACATACTATATATATTCATACGGTGAAATTTTATTTATTTTGAGGGAAATTCATTTGTGGGAAATTCATCAAGAAAAAGAATTTGTAACATGTAACATGACAAGCTGCATTTTTTTTTGTCTTATTAAGTGAGAGAGAGAGAGAGAGAGAGAGAGAGAGAGAGAAATGTCCAGACTTCATCTTACTTTTTAAATTTTTTAATCTTTTTTTTTTTTTATCTTAAAGGAAAAGGGAAATGATTTGAATTAAAATCTGATATTTTCTCCCCCAACATGGTCTCACAGTTGGAAAATCTGTAACGATTTGCACGATTTAATTTGTAGTAAATGTTACTACGGTTAAGGTTAGGTTTAGAGGTGGCGTTAGTGCTCATGCTCCTTCTTTTGTATGAAATCAAACAAAATAATAATATCAACAGATTACAAAAAATACTACAAGTCGTTCTTTAACAAATAAAAGTTGTTAGCGTTGGAAAGTTGTCACGGTGTAAGAGGAATCACATACGTTTGGGACGTATGATGTTCTTGGAAAAGAAACGGTAACTCCGCATTGCACTGGGCTGCATCACACCAGCTAGTTGTTGATTATTTCCCTATAACAGCACATCCTGAAGTGTTTACTTCCTTGTTTAACATCCCTACAATGTTCTATTAACATTGACCAGCTAGCGACATCCACTCGGACAAATTATCATGTTACAACTACAACGTTAAGTACAAATCCAAAGCCACACCCTCTCCACCAAGGTCACCCACTGGCAAAGAAAATTAATAGTCAAAAAGACAAAAAGGGCGACAGTAAACAGTCCGGGCTTCTAACTCTTCAGGAGAAGAAAAGCAAACGGTCTGGTGAGGGGTCAGACGACGCTCGGCGGTTCTCAACCGCGCCTTGACCTCCTCACCTGGGGTTGAAAGCCGAGGCCACTCAGAACGACCACAATCCCAGAGAGAGGGCTTCTGCTCTGTAAACACCTTAAATAAGCTCATCTGCTCAAAGACAAACAGGAGAAGAGCAGAGGCTCTGTCGTGCTCCACACCCACCGCAGCAGGCAAATGGACTTTTTATGACGCCGAAAAAGCACTCAGGGGACCAGCGGAAAGAGCGAGGTGTGTCCTTCCAGCAAGCAAGGGACAAAAACAGAGCACATTCCTGCCTGGTCTGGGGGCTTGAGCTGATATTCTGCAGCACCGATAAGCCAGCTGCTCGCTTTATGGCTACCTGAGAGCATCTCACCAGGCACTCACTCACACACACACACAGACACACACGACTCTGGACTCCTTCCACAAACATTCAACAGTTTCATGTAGAAATTAATGACCCTGAAATTAAACTAAAAATGTAGTTTAATTAGAGACCGTGCTAACAATTAAACGTTCTCTAAACATTCTACGGCCATTTCTTTAAAAACATCTATCTGGTTGTTCTGAGAATGTTTTTAAACGAGGTTTGTATACGTTCCTGCAACATTGCAGCAATATGTAGTTGTAGGAATGTCAAAATTGTTTCTATAACTTATAACTCTATGACAGTAATCAACAATGGTGGGGTGCGATGAAGTGGGCCTAGTGTTACCACCCTAAAGTTGAACATTTTCCCATAACAGTATACCCAGAAGTGTTTTATTCCTCTTATACCTCATCGATTTGACAACTCGAATGTTTTATTCATTAACGACTGAGACTGTTTTTTTTTTTTTACCTGTTAGTAGTGGAAAAGTCTGTGAGACAAGTCACTTCATGTTATACCACTTACATTACAGCAGCTGTAAACAAGTCCCTGCGTTGTTGTGTGCTGTTACTATAGAAACGATAACATTAATATAAACCTGTGATTTACCTAGCAACTGGAACTACTGTCAGAGCTGCTGCTACAAAAACTGAATCAACACCTTCTGACCAAACCTTCTGAATCAAAAAATCCAACAGCGCTGCGGGATACATTTGAAACGTTACTCACTAACCTGCTAAGAACCGCTGAATATTTACGTGGGAGAGAATCTACATTCGTCGTCTGGTCAGAGGCCGGTGAGTCCAGTGCCTGACCATGGACCCGTGAAAACGAAATGCGCTTTGACCTCGTGACCCTGACCAGACTCCAAGGGCATTAACCTGGTGCGGATGCCATTTGGTCTTCTACACTTCCAGTAAATTATCTCTTCCTCTGGCTCGGGCTATTAGATACACACTCTTCACAAACACACTCCCCAAGACACACAAACATTCCACAAAGAACACTGGGAGCAGCGGTTGTTGCTGTTCCTGTCCTGGACTACACTGTATAGACATGTGGGCTGCCTTTGCTGTAGTCAGGCCCAAAACCTACAATCGAGAAGCTAGTTTATGTTTAGATGGTGCTGGTTCCCAAAACTGACTTTGTTCCTGCGCGTTGTACGACCCACTGGCCCTACAGAACCATAACACTATAAAAGGTTTATAAATGCATTGAAATGGTGATAAAGTTTCTGGTATGTGAGCGCAACGTCTAAAAGCACCACTGTGTGTTTTGGATGTTCTCCTGGACCAGCAGAGGCCGCCTTCATATTTTCTTATTCAGTCTAAAATACACCAGTGCTGGATAATGTGGACAAGACCTCATAATGTACTTGTATTCCTGGATATTGGGTTTGTTCTGTGACTCGTAGATAAAACCAAAACTATTCCTTATGAAGAGTATACAGCATATCTGAGTATAGTATACCTTAAAGTAGTAATGTATACCAAGTTTACTACTTCATATTTCATGAGCTCTCTAGATTTATATGTGCATCACACTAAACAGGGACTTCTACAGTTCTGAGTTTATTCTGAAGAATACTTTGAAGATACTATGACTACACTTGCTTCTATACTATTATATACTTCTTAATAAGTGCACTTTAATAGGAAGTAAACAAAAAAAAACTTCAAAGTTTTTACTCCCAGATTGGTACTGATCGTGTGATAGGGAAAAGTAGTTAGATTTTAGACGTGTAAGATTCATTTTAAGTCACGTTCTAGTACTCTTTAAGTCAAGTCCATTATTACGGTTCAGATACTATTATTATGCAAGCTACTATACTATATAATATTATACGCTACTATACAATACTATACCAAGCTATACTATAGTTATTGATAAATAACATTTTGCTTTACTTTTTTTTTTTTCTTTTTTTTTTTTTTTTACGATAAATGCATTTTACTTTAAAGTAAACAAAAAAATTTTATTAGGTCTAGATTGGTAACGTTCATGTGACAGGAGAAAAACTAGATTAGATTTTAGACTCTTTAAGTTACTCTTTAGTCTACTTTCTAGTGACGTGTATTTATTACAGTCTGGAGTTTATTCCAAAGAAGAACATACCACTACCACGCTGACTACACTACTATACTCTACTATACTACATTACGCTGTACTGTACTATATTCTACTACACTACGCTGTATGACTCTATACTACTCTGTACGATACCATATTACATTACACTATGCTGTACTACTACACTGTACTATACTACATATGCTGTACTATACTACACTGCACTATACTATACTACACTATGTTGTACTATACTACACTATGTTGTACTATACTACACTATGTTGTACTATACTACACTATGCTGTATTATACTGCACTAAACTACACTATGCTGTACTATACAACAATATACTACACTACTTTGTACTATACTGCTACTCTGAACTATACTACACTACGCTGTACTACACAATGCTGTACTATACTATACTACACTGTGCTGTACTATACTATACTACTCTGAACTATAATACACTATGCTGTACTATACTACACTATGCTGTACTATACTATACTACTCTGAACTATAATACACTATGCTGTACTGTACTACACTATGCTGTACTACACTATGCTGTACTACACTATGCTGTACTATACTACACTGCACTATACTACACTATGCTGTACTATACTACACTATGCTGTACTACACTATGCTGTACTATACTACACTATATTGTACTACACTATGCTGTACTATACTACACTATGTTGTACTACACTATGCTGTACTATACTACGCTGTACTATACTACACTGCACTATACTACACTATGCTGTACTATACTACACTATGCTGTACTACACTATGCTGTACTATACTACACTATGCTGTACTACACTATGCTGTACTATACTACACTGCACTATACTACACTATGCTGTACTACACTACACTATGCTGTACTACACTATGCTGTACTATACTACACTATGCTGTACTATACTACACTGCACTATACTACACTATGCTGTACTATACTACACTATGCTGTACTATACTACACTATGCTGTACTATACTACACTGCACTATACTACACTATGCTGTACTATACTACACTGCACTATACTACACTATGCTGTACTATACTACACTATGCTGTACTATACTACACTATGCTGTACTATACTACACTGCACTATACTACACTATGCTGTACTATACTACACTATGCTGTACTATACTACACTATGCTGTACTATACTACACTGCACTATACTACACTATGCTGTACTATACTACACTATGCTGTACTATACTACACAGCACTATACTACACTACGCCGTACTAAACTGTGCTACTCTATACTATACTACACTATGCTGTACTATGCTATACTACGCTGTACTATATTACAACATGTTGTACTACACTATAATATGCAACACCGTTCTAGGGCTTCAACTAAATATTATTTTCATAATTGATTAATCAGGTGATTATTTTTCGATTAATCGTTAGGGGGGACAAACTTTCAGTGCCATTTTTTCGTTTAATTAAGATAAAATCCACAAACTGAGTGTTACAAATATAAACTGCAGATTAAAACTTCACATTAACACAACTCTATGTCCAATTGCATATATTGTGTGTGTGTGTGTGTGTGTGTATATATATATATATATATATATATATATATATATATATATATATATATATATATATATATATATATATATATATATATATATATATATATATATATATATATATACATATACATATACATACACACACACAGTACTACACCGTACTATACCACACTCTGTTGTACTATATATGCTGTACTATACTACATCACACTACACTTATCATACACAGGGTCGCGGGGAGCCTGGAGTCTATCCCAGAGGACTCGGGGCCCAGGGCAGGGGATACCCTTGATGGGATGCCAATCAATCACAAACACACTCACACATTACAGACAATGGGGTTTTTTTGAAATGCCAATCAGCCTACAACGCATGTCTTTGTAGGCTGGAGGAGGAAACTGGAGTACCCGGATGAAACACCCGAAGCACGAGAACGTGCAAACTCCACACACTCAGGGTGGTCGCGGAAATCAAACCCCCAACCCTGGAGGTGAGGCAAACGTGCTAACCACTAAGCCACCGTGCCCCCGAAAGTAAACTTAATAGTGACTTAAACTTACACATACACATCTAAAAATCTAACTAGCTCTCCTATTACATGAACTCTACCAATCTTTGGATGTGAATGTGCTTTCTGCAAGAACTGAAAAAGGAAGCTCATCCTTATCTCCTGGGCCCAGTTGTTCAGAAGTAATCTAATCGGATTTCGGCTCTCGGATTGGATCTAATCTTGAAAATGGTTGGTTCAAAAGAAAAAAAAACGATTCTGAAATCAGATTAGATCATGTAATCCGATTTACTTTGGAGCTAGATCAAACCTTCAGTGTGTGTTGTTCAAAACATCTGAGCAGGATCGGGATACCTGTTAGCCAAAAAATCGGGATTATCCTGATCCCAGCAGAAGGGTGGATTCAGGAACAAAATGTAATACAACTCAATTAATAGATCTTGTACGGTAGCACTACTTGTATTGTTCTCTGCCTGATATGTTGCTTGTATTCTCTCATTTGGATAAAAGCGTCCGCTAAATGAATAAATGTAAATGATAAATGATAATAAAACTGGTCAGATAATCCAACGTTTGGATCATGCAGAATATCCATTTATTTATATTTCGCACGTGTTTTGCTTAACCGTTACAGTGATGAAGTGGATTAATTAGATATTATCGTATTATTAAAAACGATAATAACAGTTCTGTCTTTTGTTCAATGATTAGCTGTACGAGTCCGGTCAACACGTCTCATCCAATAGACTACGAGCTGAATTTCAGTCAAATATAAAAATAAACAAATAAATAAATAAAAATCTCGTTGTAATAGCAAATTGTATACTAGAATAAAACTTGTCTACATGAAAAGAATTTTTTTTTAATGTATGTGGACCTAAATAAATCAAATGATTGAAAGAAAGAAAAAAAGCATAAAACACTAACATTACGAGTACATCTAAAAGTAAACAAATGGTTAACTTGGCACCTAGCAGATTTTTTTTTTTTAGATCGGATGAAGATGTGACACTTCGAAACACCCACAGATCAGAAATATTACATTATCAATTGTGTGTTTCCCCAACAACTGATCCAACCCAATATTATACTTGAATCACTTGTTTGAAGCGCGTGTGTGTGTGTGTGTGTGTGTGTTTTCTCACCATTCGGCCAGCCTCATTGTTCTGCAGGTTCATAAGCGTGCGTGCATGATCTATCGAGCCCTTGGGGTAGTTCTTCTCTCGCTCTCGGGCGTCCACGAACTCCCGAGCGAAGCGGTATCCGTAGTTGACGTTGTCCCCGCAGCCGCCCCACAGCCAGTCTCTCGGCAGGTCTTGAGGCCGAGCGGCTCGGCTGCAGCCGCACGTCGAGAGCTCGCCTTCCTTACATGCTCGGCTCACCGCGTTCACCACACCGGCTGCACTGATGGAGTACGTGAACGCCGCTTCCCTGCTGCCTGGAGGTAGGACCAACACATGCAGGAGTCAGAGGAATGGCACGAGCGTCCCGAATTAAAAAGAAATGTCAAATTTCACCACTACGTGGACATTGAAAACACTCCTTTTCCAACCATTTCTGATGCAGCGCAACTGTGACCTTCATTTTGTGTCATTTGACTTCTAGAATTGTACCTCTGACAATAACGCGCACAGTAAGTGTGTGTTAATCCACGCCGGATCACGTGACCTGCAGCAGCTAGAAACGTTTTCGGCCTGGTTAAAATAAATAGGATACAAAAAAGGAATCTCTTATCGTACTATCTAGAAGACACGTGAGACAGGAAGCAACTGAAGAGGACAGATTTCATTTCAGATCTAGGACGAATTGGACAAGGCGACGTGGTTAGATGTCGTTCAATTTCATACAGATGAAGTCGTAAAAAAAAAAGAAAAAGAAAAGAATAATAATAATCACGAAAGCAACCCTAACCCTAACCTTTTAAACTTTTCATTCAACCTGATTTGTACAAATTATCAAAAGTATTTGACCCCCTTAAGAAAAACAGTCAACTTAACACATTTTTTCTTAAGAATATTTACGTCTTCATTTAGGCATATTTAGGCATTTAACTGCTGTTTCTATTGCGTTCAACATTAATGCAAGCCCTGAATATGTGACAGAAATGACATTTTGAAGAAAACTTCAATTAGATTGTCTGGGTTTATGTGAATGGATAACGATTCTGACCTTATTAATAAGCAACACTCAGATTTACAGCCATGGCGTGAGTTTCTTACGCAAAGTTCTACTTGGATTTATCGAGGCAATCTGTTTCTGAACTTTCCATGAACAAAGACAACTTACAATTTACAACAATGTACAAATCTGCAAGCAATACACCGTGCTCTAGGACTGAACAGAAAGCAGAAAATACCGTCGTGTAATTACGCTGCTACATGTGTACTGCGAATGAGATATGGCCTGTACTAATTAAGCCTTGAAGTGATTTGATTCTTGATGTGTGTCAAAGATAGACCACAAAATTTTTATTTTTTTTTTTTATGTGAAAGCTGTGGTTCATCAAAGCACCCACAATCAGGAGCATGCGAGACCGCTTAGGCTGCACACAGCACACAATAAAACATTTAGTGGTATGTTACAGGCTTCGTTTTTTATATCGGGGCTTCTGTGATATCGGCCGATATCAAAGTAAAGATTAAGACACGGTACAGGCGCATTGTGCAGTCCCTGCTTCATAACAGGCGCGACATCCAGCCGTATGGGTTTCCCGCTACAAAGCTTCACATAAACCCGTACTGGAATAATGTCACATCTGCTATACATGTGTTACCTGACATTTGTTCCGTCGTATCACGCATCTGGGATGCAGATTTCAAATAACTTAATAACGCATAGCAGACCGTACTGTGTTTTTTTTTTTTTTTTTTTTACAGGCACAACTTTTAAGGACTAACAGGAGTCGGGTTCTGAGTCTCTCGATCTCATAATGTGGTCAGTGTGTGAAGTTACAACTGCATCTCGGTCATTCAGTTCGATTCAGTGTCATGTGTATAGCACTTTTAACTATAGACATAGACACAAAGCAGCTTTACAGAAATCCAGATGTAGACGTAGATCCTTAATGAAAAATCCAGATGTTACGGCTGTGAAGAAAAACATCCCGAGACGACATAAAGGAGAAATCTCGAGACTGAAAAGAGACGCTATCGTCTTCTGGGTGACGCCGGATAGTGGGATTATAATCATTAATAAGAGGAAAGACAAATAGTACCGAGTGTGTTGAGAGGAAGTTCAGTATGAGCGGATTATGAATAAGAGTACTGGGATGAGCAACAGGAAGGACTTTCTGATTAAAGCAGGTACAAATGGACAGTATCTATACTCGTGATGGTAGTGGGCGTTTCCTTTTCGACACACTGACAACGGTGGACCAATCACAACAGACTGGGACGTCTGACCAATCAGAGTGATGGCGAGTACATCACACACGACGCTGTTGTCAAACTTTCAAATATTTCACTTTATGTGTAATGAATCTAGAATATATGAACGTTCCACTTTTTGAATTAAATTACAGGGGGAAAAAAAGGAACTTTTCCACGGTATTCAGATTTTTTTGAGATGCGCCTGTATTTTCCCCAGAGGCCAAACCTGAGAAAATAACACACATTTAAGATTTTTTGTTTTTTTAAATCAACGTTTTGAAACCTTGTCAACAAAATAAAAGCCTACGAACACAGAGTGCCTGATTTTATACTTAAACGTCACGGGGATTAAACATCCGCAGTTTGAATGGGTTTCATTGGGGACATTTTTGTCCTTGAGGTCCTGAGAGTGACTGTTTTGTGTGCCTAGTTTAAAATAGATTTATGAAAGCAAATGAGGGTGAAATATTAAAATCGCAATAAAAATACACACCTTTTGCTAAATTTATGCTGTCTGCATTAACACAGACAAAATGATTTAAAAAAACCCAAAAAATGTCCATAAGGATGCACAAGGGTTAATAAATTCAAAAAGACAGGAAGCGTTGTGGACCAACCGAGAAGTGGACGTCCACGAACATCCGCTGACGAAGGCACAACCGACGTGTTTCTGGCAGACAGATTCCCCTGCGGTATGTATGGAGACTTTAGGGACACCCTGTATTATAAAGATTGTGAGAAATATATATATATATATATATATATATATATATATATATATATATATATTTTCTTTGGCGCACCAACATCAACCCAACCCTACAAAGCTTTATGTGGAACCCTGCAGCGTGTTTCTCTTCTGCTGGAGTTTCACACAGAAACCCTTTATGAAGCAATGAGCCCTTGCCTATAAAACAATGCATTAATTTCCGTGTGCATATTTAATACAGACCGAAACATTTAATATTTTTACAACTGTATATCCTATTAAATTCAGCAACTTGGCTATTTTTTAAATTTTATTTAATATTTGAGTGTGAGTTTTTGATTTTAGTTTGCTTTTTTTTTTCTTTTCTTTTCTTTTTTTTTTTTTTGCTGGAGTTCTTAACTATTTTTAAAGCATCCTATCTGTACCATCTGTAAATATTAATATAGTTTTATTTCACCAGTCACACAAAATCCACCATTCATTTCTCTTCCTGTCTTGCTCAGTCTTTCACTTCTTCCTAATTTAAAAGAAAATCTTTCATTTCAGTTTTATTGACTAATTACTTGATTACTTGCGTTGCAAGCTGTGAGAACGCTTTTTTTTTTTTTTAAATTACTATCCTTGTACACTGACGAGCAAACTCCACTTATTTTTTTATTTTTTATACAATATGCATTCCCCCCACACTTTGGTTCACTGGAAGAGTTTTCCTTTAAACCCAGGCTTTCAGAGCTTGTGTACTGTTTTGCATAAACCCCACAAAAACCTCAAGACGCAGTCTAATATATCCGTTTTATTTTCATACTGTCATAACCTCTTGCTGCTCATGCATTAAAGTCATTTGAGTTGATTTTTTGTTAGTGTTTGGATTGTTTTATTGACTACTCAAGTCGTATTGAAGTATTTTGACAAGCTACTCATTGAAAATCAAGTGAAAATTAAGCTTGGAATTAAGTATACCATAGTATCATTTCTCTACACTGTTTCCATCCTGGATTATATCTTAATGTCTGGTATATAAATACCCCCCAACACACACACACACACACACACACACACACCCCTGGCTTTCCTGGTGCGCGTCTGTGCTAAAGTGTTTCGGGGGTAATAAATTAAAAAAAAGAAAAAAAATCCACTCCATACCCAAATCAACAAATCCCGACGGCAGGAAAGAGGAAGAAGAAGAAGAAGAAGAAGAAGAAGAAGAAGAAGAAAGAAAGAAAACACGGGTGTGCGCCCTGCATTCCTCGGATGCGCCTCCACGACGCAGAGAGACGTTTTATTGGCCTTTGGTGCAAGACTTCAAATAGAGTCCCGGATCTGCCGACCCCGTGTCATCGCGTAATTGCATTTCAAAAGCGGCGCTGCACAATGGCGCGACTGGCACCTCCATATAAACCTGGCGAGCGCCTGCAAATAACCCCTCGGAAAAGGGGGGGAGGGGGAAGAGGAAAGGAGGGAGTGGATGGCTGGAGGGGGGTTCTGAGTTTCTCAGAGAGTGGGTTTCTTACACCTCGTTTCATTGCTCAGCGGAACTAACACTCGATTGTTGCTGGAAGGGAAGTCGACCCTTTATATGCATGCGCGCGTGCAGTGCCATGTGCGTATTCGCGCAAACAGATATTAATCCGCAAGCTTATTTTGTTTTGCGTCTCGGATCTTTCCGACTATAGGATGTTCAAAATGCTTACCTATGTGCATGACACGGCCGAATACAGATGTGTTGTCCACCGTGCTGCAGTTCCACCTCCTCTGTCTGAACTGATACTGGCACTCCTTGATGCCCGTCTTTGCGCCTTCGCCGATGTACACCATGTGGTCCTGGTAGAGCTGGCACAGCTTCTTCTGGCCCTGAGACAGACCTGTGAGCTGGCTGCAAAGAGGCTGTGCGCCTATGATGTACATCTCTGGCCTCTGGATAGGGTTCATGGCCAAAGACCTGCGCAAATGAAATGTCAGCTTGAGAATTGATACGTATGCGTCACGTTTATGCGTCATAATGTTCTCGGCACCCAACTGTACTTTATCTAATTCCTGGGTTGTACTGTCAGGGCTACATCTTTTCTTTTTTTTTTTCTTTTTACCTGGAAAGGTGTTGTGTATCTGCTTTAAAGGTCTAATTTTAAACCATACACTCTCAAAAGTACCCTTAATCACACCTCCAAAGCAACAATGTAAAGTCTCAAAGTGTAAATTCCACAAAGGCTATTGAATCGATTTCTTTTTAATGTCTCGATTTTTTTTTTTTTTTTAAACCAATGGTATTTATTTGTACTCAGAAGCTCAAACGTCTCGTAATTCCCCCCTCACACAAGGCCACGCCATGCTGCTCTCTTTATTTACAAACAGGCCGACCATTTGGGGCTGAAGGTAAATATTGTTGTAAAGCCTCCACATTTGTTCTCAGTTCGCAGCATGCTGCTCGATTCATTCCCAACCCAAACATGTCACACTGTAGCTATAACCTCACCTCATCACTCAGAGTGATGATTAACCCCTAATCTCTGCGCGTTATTAAGGCTACATGAGCGTGCACTTACCACCACGAGTTCGCCTGCACCAGAAGGTGAGAGTTACAGGCGAGCAGTGTGAGAGCCAGCAGTAGGTGGACTCCTGCCGAGGCGCTGTGCGTCTGCCTCATTCCGACATCCATCCCTCCTCTGTGCGCTCTGCGTCCCGAAACACGGAGACTCCTCTGAGAGGGACACACAGGAAACGGCACTAAAGATCCACTTCAGTCCGAGACTTATGGACACAAGAGAACATCATCATCATCATCATCATCCGTGTGTGCGTCAGATCACTGTAGCTCCACCGGCACGCAAAAACCATCTACAAGTCAGCTGGAAGGTGATGCCGCATTTTATATAAAAACAAAGAATAATATATATTTTTTAAAACTCCAACTCTTTGCGAGTTGAATCAAGTGCAAAACAGTACTGATTTAAAATCAGAAGCGCGTGGTGTGTAAGTCCAGCTCGTGTCTCTGCCTCTCACTCCCGACACACTTACACTAAACCCTCCTGTGATCCCACAACAACTCTCTCTCTCTCTCTCTCTCTCTCACTCCGCGTCTCTGTCGCTCCCTCCCTCCTGCCCTCTCCATCCTCTCTTAGGGCTCTACAGCAGGCAGAGGGAGGGACTGAGGGGTAAGAGAGGATTCAGCGGACCCGATAGAGACACGAGGACACCACGAGAGGGCAGCAGATAAAGCAGGGTGGGATTCAGGGTGTTGTAATTTTTAATGTACTAAAATTGGCGCATTGTTGCCAGATCCGCAGTTTACCCACCGAACTGGGCTTTCACTAACTGCTGCTGTGGGTTATCTATCTATCTATCTGTTTCTGACTATCTATCTATCTATCTATCTATCTAACAATCTATCTGTTTCTGACTATCTATCTAACAATCTATCTGTTTCTGACTATCTATCTATCTATCTATGCAGCTGTGGCTCAGGTGGTAGAGCGGGTTGTCCACTAATCGTAGGGTTGACGGTTCGATTCCCGGCCCAAGTGACTCCACATACCGAAGTGTCCTTGGGAAAGACACTGAACCCCAAGTTGCTCCCAATGGCAAGCCTTGCATGGAGCCTCTGCTACCATTGGGGGGGAATGAGAAAACAGTGTAAAGCTCTTTGGAACTGCTAAGGTTAAAAAAAGTGCTATATAAATGCAGACTAGACCATATCTATCTATGTTCCTGTCTGTCTGTCTATCTATTTATCTAAATACAACCATGTTCCCTACATGTGAAAAAGGAACACGTTAAAATAAATGTATCATCATGTGAGAGAATCGCATGTGAAATATAAAACCGCATGCACTACGTGTGATAAGGTCACTTGAGTTCACAAATGTGCAAAACATAACATGTGAAGTGGCTAAAAACCAAACGTGTCAAATTTACATGTGGAATTTGTGTGTACCCAAATCCAAACTGACACCAGAATCAGAGAAACCCCCACCTAATACCCAACACTCCCCGAACTTCAATATACTTCTCTACTCTTTTATATACCTATTAGTGATGGCAATGAGTGTACTCATATGATATATTAATATTTAAGCCCTTGGTGAAAGAATTATTTAGAAACCATGGCTTTAATTCCATAAACTCCTGGGACACTCGCTCTCATAACTTTCACTGTATTCATTATAGACTAGCAGTGGGGAAAATGCCTTAAGATGAATTACTAAACAATTACACAGATGTTTTAAGGGCTAATCAGATTCTCATAAACAATCGTTCTTGCTTGTCGCTGGGTGTTATCCTTAAAGATTAGTGTGGGTTTTTTTTAGACAATACAAACACCTTACTAGGTAAAAGATACTAAAGGTGCTCGCTAGTGTTAAAAGAAAGATACAGGCTAGGACCCTTTTCTCTGAGAGTGTAGTGGACTTTAAAAGTCGTGTTTGGGGTTTTGAGTATTATATTTTGGGGTTCGTTTTGCGTTAGTTGGCGCAGATCTGGCAACTCTGGATTACAGCATTGATGAGAATTTAAAAAGAAAAAAAAAAGAGCCTAAAGTTTTAAAAAAAAGAAAAAAGATTTCATGGTGTTAACACTGATACATTTGTGTGAGTCTCCACATTGGAATGCTAATTTCTCATTTTCCGTGGATTCTCTCAAAACAAAAAAGTCACAAGGCCTTGACCGAATGAGAGAGAGAGAGAGAGAGAGAGAGAGAGAGAGAGAGAGAGAGAGAGAGAGAGAGAGAGAGTATGTATAAAGGAGTTAACGGCTTGGAAAAAAGTAATTTCCATCCAAGTTCACATGCGTAAAATCCCCTTTTCAGCCTGCTCTACTTTATCGCAATAAAGACGAACAAGGAGAGAAAAAAAATCCAAGAATCCCAATTTAAAATAAAGGCATAAAGGCGTGCATACATTTCATCTTTGTCAGTTTCACCCCTGCTGCCTTTATAAATCTCTCAACACAAAGGGGACACCATCACGCCTCCTGAGACTTTATTGAAAAACCTCTGGGTGAAAATTTCCTTCCTGGGCACCTTTACGCATAATACGCACAAGGCCCCTAATTCTAGGCCCCTATATATATATATATATATATATATATATATATATATATATATATATATATATATATATAAACAAACTAGTATGAGAGGTTATGGACTGCATCACATGACTCCAGTGAGCAGTATTACTGAAGCTCAGCCTTAACACCAGAACACCACACCGTATCGCGAGAGGTGTGATGAATACGAGTCCAGTACGGTTTTATAGCGTCAATCAGCGCCAGCCCGAAGAGGGGTTTATCTCAGGAACGTCTTCCCCTCCTCCAGAAACAAACTCATTTAAGTGCACTACTATAGACTCGGTCGGAATTGGTGTGTGTGAGAGAGACGCCACCCGATTTCCGAGCGGTCTGTGCATGATAAAGCGGCCTCTCTGAAGCCTTTCATGTGTCCTCGCGCGCGCGCGCGCGCGCGCGCACACACACACACACACACACACACACACACACACACACACACAGACCCCAGCCATCACCTTCACACACCCGGCCCACCCATCCATTCCCAACTCCTCCCTTTTTACCAACCGTACAATGATGGGCATATGATCCGATTCATTGTACCGATTCGATTCTTTTGATTCATTTGATTCAACTACTCAGAGCTGCGTATATGCAACTTGTCCATATTATTTGACTATTTTATCATACAAAGTAACATGCATTTTATCATACTTAGTAACAAGTGGGGGATCTGTAAAAAAAAATAAAAAATAATTCAAAGTAGATGGTTGTGTTTAAAAAAAACAACAACACCACCCTAACAACTTATGAATCAATGAGTCAGTTACCTACCTATAGTCCACATGTTGGCCAAGGCAACCGGGTCTGTAAATTTCAAATATGCATTCATTCATTCATTCATTCTTCAGTAAGCACTTTATCCTGGTAAGGCCATGGAGGATCCGGAGCCTATGCTAATACCATCACAGGACATCCATGCACACACACATTCACATGTGGCATGTTTTTGAACCTGTGAAACTCCACAAAGAGAGTAACCCACACTCAGGATTGAACCAGAGATCCTGGAGCTGTAAGGCAGCAACGCTATCCACTACACCACCATGCCAACCTCAAATATGCATGGAATTAAAACATCAACAATCATTTTAAGCCTGTACCATTAATCCAAATGTGATGGAGGAGATGGTTTCCCCTTTGCATCGCTCTTCAAATTCATGCTAGAACAACTGAATCAGGTACAGGAGGTTTTTTTTAAAAACACATCTGCGTCCAGTAAATCCAACACCAGTAAAGTAATACAGTCTTTAAATCCCCCTTCACGATTGCTGCTACTGATACATACGTAGCAGGACCACACACACAACCATGTCTAGTTACTAGTTAGGTGGCCCTGTGATGGTGGTGGTAGTCCTTTCCCATTAATTGAAGCACCTATATGGCAGATTAACCCTGCAATTTATGTAGAAACTAGAGTATGTAGGTTGAATTTATAGTTATAGTTAGGACGCCCTCTTGTGGCCGTAAGCAGTTTTGTTGGTCTATTATGTAACTGTAACTTACTGACTACACATTCGATTCAACTTCACGTCAGTGTTTCTTTGAGTGACCACAAGGGGGCTGACTTCAGCCAAAAATGCAAAGTCCATCCAACATAGTCTCCTGGGGTTTATGCAATAGCAACGCAACCAGAGGCAACGTCTCAGGAACACACAAGAGGGAACACTATATGTTGAAGGATATTCGAGACGAAAATTAAAACAAGCTATTTAACAAGCGTAGCTTTAAAGCCTGGAACACACGCAGACACTGAATTCATTTATGCATCAGCCTTTGTTAAGTGGACTTCAGTAACGTAAGGGTTGGCACCTGATTGCAGATTTTACTGTAAAATGCAGAGCTTGCACAAACCTGGCCTGGTCCTCTGAGGTTTCCTGTTTCGAGTAGTGGTACTGTGTGACATGGTGACCTGGCAAATTCTTTCGAGCGGCAGATCACCACAATTTATGCACAGGCACTGAAACACACTCACATTTTCCAGTCACCTACTTCATCTGTCTGTGTCTGTGTGTGTGTGTGTGTGTGTGTGTGTGTTCGTTTTCTAATATGCGTTCTTAAGATTTCTCGGTATTACACAAGTGTTTGTTTCAGTGTGACCTTATGCTGGTTTACATCACACACAATTTGAAAGTCTGTTTTGTTTTAATGCCCAATGATGCTGGTACTATTTGACGTATTCAGTTCGTGCGCATATTTAGCATGTTATGTTTTTCTTATAATAGACCTACAGTGTTTTATCTCTGGTGTTACATTGTGTGTACTTGTATTTTGGTTTTAAAAAAGCAAGACATTTTGTCTCGTATTATAAAACTGGAAAATAGATTCTGCTTTAAGACTTCATTTTAAAGGTGCACTCTGGATTGTTAGGACTCCTCCGTCAGGAGGAAACCTATTGTTATTGTTAGTATTCTTCTTCCTCTTATGATTATTATTCTCCTTATCTCCATAAAGTGCCCAATAACTCAAGAGCTGAATGGTAAAAAGTTTTGAAATTTGGCACATTGATACTACAGGCCACGAGTAACTCGTACACCACGAACGGCCCGCATGATCCCACAGCTGGCGCTACAGGCCACGCCTAAAATCTACGTGATGAGTCCAAAATGTCTGAAAATTGGTATACATGCCTTATTTCTCATAGGGAACAAAAAAAAACAAAACAAAACACAGAGACCCATAAAGTCCGCCATGTTAGATTTCCCAGTACATTGAAAATTTGTCAAAAACTAAAAAAATCTTCTCCTCATGAACCATAGGTCTTGAACGATTGACTTGAACTGTGGTACATATGTGAAGGATACATGTCTTTCTATAGCGGCATAAGCACTAAGGAATCTAATAACAACTGGCTGAATTATTTCCATACTGGTGAATTGACAGCTGATAAATCAATGGGACATTAAACTATGGACTTGATCTGTGTGACACACAAAGAGGACACTACAGCATGTTACCATGTGTGATGACAACCTCATATCTCCAAAAACAATGACATTAGAAGGAATTATAATACATGTTATAAAATGTTTAACAATATCTTTATCGTCCGCTAGGTGGTGCTGTTTGTCTTGGCTCAAGCCAAAGAACACTTCACTGCATATAGCTTAAAAGATTGCATTGTAAACTGAATTCAATTTATTCACTGACTAATGTATGTTCAATAAGTATTGTTTTTGTATTTCATTTCAGTTACACAAGAAACGCAAGAGAAAACTGTCAAGAGAAATTACTTGATCGCACTTACGGAACAAAGTAAAAAGCATCAACTTTACTTTTTTTTGCCTGAGTGGTCATTCAAGCCTCTTGACAAGCTGAAATGTGTACATGTTCACTCAGAAACAGGTGAGAAGAGGACAGAAAACTACAGAATGAACGTAAAATCTGCCATTGACCCAATGGCGTTGAATTGTTGTATCTGTGGGATACGTCTCTCTACCATGTAAATTTTGAAATGGTCCGCCATCTTGAGGAGGAATCCGCCATTGCAGCTTGCAGCTATATTTTACAAGTGCTTCTAGACCCATAATAACCACCATTTTTCAACATACCATACTATTTCTTTATATTAAAACAAAAAAATCTGGTCCAGAAATTAGTTCTACCCTCCAAGCTGGATCAGGACGACTCAGTCCTGGTGGTTTCTTTTAAAAGTTAAGCCACAAAGCATACGTAGTTCAAATACAGGAAGTGGTCTGGTTCAGAGGAAGAGGAAGTGTTGTCAGGGGTTTTGTCGTAATTCCAATTCACCTCACAGCCGCCTCAAAAAGGTCAAACTGCTCCTTTAAGAGGACACTATTTACTTCGTTGATTCAGTGGCCTGCAACAGTACGAGCTGATACGCTGGTTAAAAAAAATTTAAATAAGTTGCAGACGCAGAAATCTTCTGTTCACTGAACTTCTTTTTAAATCACTGATCCAGAACCTTTTGAGGAACCATCCTGAATAAGTTCCTGGTGTGTGTGTTCCCACCTCACTGCTAGTACACTTTTCCAAAAAAGTTCTTCAAGCATTCTTTAAGGGTTCACTGGGATATTCAAGGGTTAGGGAAACACTCTGTTGTAGGGTTGTACAGAACCTTTAATGTGTCCTACAGCGACAACCAAAGAATACTCAAGGATCCTAGTTTTCAAAGAGTGCTGGCATGTCAATAGAAGCATGTATATTCACTCCCATAACCGATTCTGACTCACCAATTGTGAGGCAAAATAGATGTGCAAATATTCCGCTTTACAAAGCAAGCCACGCAGCTCAAGACATAAAACAAGCTTGAGTCATCGCTCAAATGTTGATTAAGAAGGTTGGACGTTCTTATGTTTATGTTAAATCACGTTCACCCCGACGCTCTTAACAAAAACAGAGGTTCTTAGTTCTCTAAAAGGGTTCTACATGAAAACAAGCTGTTGTACAATCATTAAGAGCATGGCAGCAGTTCCTGGTCTGCAATAAAGTACCTACACTGAATTAGGTGTGAAATAGGTTCCTGAAGTTCCTCTTGTAGAACCAAGCCTGAAGTTCTTGAGTTCCTAAAACAGGTCTTGTTGTGGAAACATTTCTAATGTGGCTCCTGATAGATGGAACTAGATGGAGTCATCCTTGGATTGAGGTTTCATTCCCTTTTCCATAATACAAACCATTGGTTCCCAACCCTGGTCCTGGAGAACCTCCTGTCTGGCACATGTGAGTGTTTTTCCTGCTCTGACACACCTAAACAGTGACTTAACCGCCCTTCCTGAGTTGAAGAGGGTGTTTTAGAGTTTGGACAGCACTAAAATCGATAGGACTGTGGGTTCTCCAGGACCAGGGTCGAGAACCTGTGGGATAATGGGTTACGTTTGTTTGTAGGATTTAGATTTTCTATACTGCACATCACGGAAAGTAATCCTGAGGTTATGTGTGAGCCTCTGAGCTTCTGGCTCTGTGTGAGTGTGTGTTTGGAGGCTTCAGACTGAGGAATAGAGCATCTCTCTCTCACACACACATACACATACACACACACTCTAGAAGGCCAGGCAGTGATAGGAGACTCTGTGCAGGAGAGAAGTGCTCAAAGCAAAGAAGACTTTCCCTGAAGCAGAAGTCTCGACGTGCATCAAACATCTGTTTGACTGATTTAATGAAGACAATCTGCCTCGCTCATCCACAGCGCCGGTATAAAAATGCAAAGCGCTCTGTCAAGCGGCAAATATGCGGAGCGCGTTTCAGAACACATGTTTGTGAGGCGTTGCAGGGGAAAGTCGGGAAAGTCGTACCGTCCGTGTCCCAGGGTGTACCTGAGAGGCCAGAAACCGAGAGGAGGTTGCGGAGGTGGATCCGGGGTGGTAACCGATCCAGCTGTGTGTCCCAGCATGCTTTGCGGCGGGTGCTGGGAGATCAATGGTGAGGCAGCTCTGACAGATCCGTGTGCTGAGGTGTCAGAGCAAGCAGCCTGCTGTATATCATTACCACGGCGTCTCGGCTGCCTGCTGCCTGTGACTAAACCAGATAGAAGGCAGCCTGGTAAATCAAAGACATGTGGGCTGCACATACACACACACACACACACACACACACACGGCTCACTGTCGCTCTCTCTCGTCGTCGTCATGTCCAGAACTTGCTTCCCAATGTTGCTTTCTTCCACTGACACATCCATCCTGCTCAAAATGCCATCATTCTCTCCATCTACCCTGTGACCTCTTCACATCCTGTTTCACTTCCTCTGTTGCCTTTTACCTCTCTCTCTCTCTCTCTCTCTCTCACTCTCTCTTTCTCAAACTGGCAGTGGATGACTCATTTGAGAGAAGTATTGAGCTTGTGGCGTCTCTTTCTTTCTTTTTCTCTCGCTCTTTTCCTCTCTTTCCCGCCATCCCAGCCCATATGGCTTTCAGCACCGACTGCTCAGGAAACCAGACGTAGGCCAAACTGGCCGCACATCACTCACTCTCTCCATTTGCCGACGCACCCAGGACGCTCTTTCTCCCTCCCTCCCTCCCTCCCTCTGTCGCACTCTCTCACCCTCCTTCCTTCCCCCACTCTCTCAATTTGTTCTCAGTAAGAAGTCTGATAGGGCACATTGTAGTGCCGAGAAGCAGCGGGGGAGGCCACTGTAAAAGCGTCGCGGCTGCTTAGAGCTACTTTATTCTCTAATAAATACATTCATCGTCATCGGTGTGGAGGGGAGCGGAGCGACGGAGAGACTGCGTACAGTGTTACACTGGCCTGCGTTGTTGAGCTCACTCGATCTGGCACACAGTGTGATGGTAGTGGGTTGCCTGAGTAGTAGGCACATGTTAGTGATTTGTAAGACCCTCTGAATGACAGCAGGGCATGGAGATGCGCTGCTGGAGTTGGTGTTATAATCCCAGGCATGGCTGTATACGATATACAATCCGACCACTAACCTTCTCCATCTCTGAATACATTACAAGTTAGAGCGGCCGAAATCCTCCAGGCAGTAAAAAAAACAAAGCCAAAGAGTGGGCGAACATGTTATTACACAATATTCATACCAGAGCACAATTCTCATTTCTGATTGGTCAGAAGGTGCTGATTCATTTTCTAAATCTGGCAGACATTCAACTCAGAGGATTATCATTAATGCTCCAAATAATAATAATAATAATAATAATAATAATAATAATTAAAAAAACATTTTTTAACAACGATATCACTGATATAGTGAAGTTTTCTGGATGGAGATGTTTATTTAACATTTACAGAAGGAGTCTCCAGATTCAGTACGTTTGTTTGTTTGTTTGTTTTTTTATGAAGAGTTTACGCTTTGCGATGTCTCTAACATGACAAGCTGCATTTTCTGTCTCATAAACTGGTGTTTATATCTACTATAACTTATATATAAGCGATAACACGAGTTTTGAGGACGTTCCACGACATCAAATGTAACTATAAATGGATAAAAAAAATTTAAAAATACATGACGTACCTTTCACTAAAAATAGGTCAATAATAAACTGTGTCAGGTCTCATCACACTCTCCCAGCATTATTTTCCTATCATAGCATGCCCCATCATGTTTTATTCCTTATTTATGTCGCATTGTTGTTGTCCCCCCCCCCCCCACCTGTTAATAGTATGTGGACACTGTTGGTGTTCCTGAGCCCTTCTCACACATGTAATTAAACTGTAATTAATCAAGAAGTATGTATTTGTGAACGCAAGCCAGAATCGAAATCCCAGGAAGACTGACGTGGTCATGTGCTGAGAGAAGACCTAACACAATTCCCAGGAATGTCTCAGGAAGACTGGTGTGAACAGACGATGCTGCTGCTGCTGTTGTTGTTGTTGTTGTTGTTGTTGTTGTTGTTGTTGTTGTTTATTTCCAGAACAAGCTCGAACGACTTTTGTGCTGATATGAAAAAAAAAACTACCCCAAAGTTGTGCACACTGTAACCATGACAACGCTCTTACCCATTCTAACTAGTATCAGCTAACCTACTAGCATAGCTTAGTCTCTAGATTAGATTTATTAGCATCGGAAATGCAGATGAAAGAAAGAAAGGCGGTGATGAGAAGGTTGCTTGCTTTCGCTGTAGCTTTAGAGACAGAAAATCAGTGGAATGACGTTTTTATTTTTAGTTATATAAAATATTAAATGTTGGAATATCGCCAGTGAAATGTTTTTGTGGTAATTTTCCTTATATTAGCTGACTGGCATTTCGTCTGCCATGTTTGGTTTTCTTGCTTGTGCCATAACTTGCAACCCGATTGGTCAAAAACGAACGAACAAACAAACAAACAAACAAAACGCCACTTGTTTTTTTTAAAAACACTTTTGGAATGAACTTTTGAAGAAAAAAAAAAAAAATTCAGGCAGCAGTGCTGTTTAAAAGCCCCATTTTCTGTAAAGTTGAAAGTGTGAAAGCACCCTTACATGTCACATCCCTGTATAAGTGGATTCCTGAACCCCTGATAAATACTGTTTGACACAAATCCCGAGCATTACCGGTTAAGGTATGCCAGTTATGTCCCGGATTTTGAGTGTGAAACATTATTAGCACTCTCTAATCCCTTAACTTTCCCGCTGGCACACTAACAGCATGTTACAGCCCGATGCGGCAAGAAACAAAAACATCAGCGCGTGGTAAATTTGCTACTTATTTAGCAATTTTACAATTTCGGTAACACGACACAGGACTGCACACGCTGATGAGTTTTGCAAATCAAGCATCATGTGTAGCTAATGTGATGCTCTGAGCATGTGTGTCTCAGCTGGAGATATAGGTCAACATCATAGTGAGGCTGTTTCCTCCATCTCTCTCCCTTTCTCCCCCGCCTTTTCTCTCTCAGCTCTCAGTAGAAAGCAGGAGGAGGGGGCATGCTCTCTCTCCCTCTCTCTCTCTCTCTCTCTCTCTCTCTCTCTCGCCGTGCAGCCCACAGAGGAGCCCATCAGACTGGGCTCGGTGCCCACTCCTGTCCTGGCAATGCCGACAGGCCGCTGGACGCCCATCAGTCTTACTGCACAGCCCTGGAGCCATCATCCAGCTCCTCTCGACTCGTCTCATCTCCTCTGCCCTCTATTCTCATCTAGCCCTCGCTTCGGTCCAGTGTTCATTTTGTTTGAAAGGCGAGGAGAACACCAAGCCTAAAAATTCTCCCTTGTTTTTGAAATCTACAGTGAAATATAATGATTTATAATATAAATTGTCCCTCATCTCCATGCATTCAGTCTCGAAAGAAATTTAGGTCATTAAATAAAGGGAACAAACATTTGGCTTGCATCACGTCAGCGGATAAAAAGTTTAAAGCTGTAACTACTGGAGCATGGATTAGGTAGACGATTGACGCCAAACCGAATCAGCTTCCTGGAATGTAAGCGAGAAGGGAGGCTCGCTTTTTTCTCTTTATGTAGACCATCTGAGCCCGAGTCCAATTCATTCCGAATCGAAATTTCACCAAAATCTGCCATTTCCTTGTATTAGCATTCTTTCTAACCCGGTGACTGCTAACATCCATCCATATTCTGTACTGCTCATCCTACACAGGGCCGCGGGGGAGCCTGGAGCCTATCGCAGGGAACTCGGGGCACAAGGTGGGGAACATCCTAGATGGGGTGCTAATCAGTCGCAGGGCACAATCACAAACACACTCACACATTACGGACTTATTTTTTTTTTGAGATGCCAATCAGACCACAACGCATGTCTTTGTAGGCTGGGGGAGGAAACCGGAGCGCTGAGAATATGCAAGCTCCGCCCACACTCAGGGCGGTGACGGGAATCGAATTCTTTCTAACCCAGCGACTCCTAAAATCCATCCACATTCTGTACCGCTTAACCTACACAGGGTCGCGTAGAAGCCTGGAGCCGATCCCACGGTGCCAACCCATCTCAGGGCACAATCACACACACATTCACACACTACGGACAATTTGGAAATGTCAATCAGCCTCCAACGCATGTCTTTGGACTGAGGGAGGAAACCGGAGTACCTGGTACTTTTCGTCCCGTAGATAACGACAGCCGTGCCCATTCGAATACATTACTGCTACTACAGTATAGTAACAGCTCATTCACAGACGCTCGTATGACGGGTGCGCCACATAATCCAAGACTAAATAATTGTATATTTAATTATAATAATAATTTGTCATTTTGGAAGGAGTCTCCAGTGTCAGCACAGCAAAAGTAAAGCTGTAACTTTACGTTTTTCCCAACACTGGAAAGTCTTCGGCACTAAAACGGACGAGTTTTACTCTTTGCGATTTTTTAATGAATAAACTTTCCGAGAAAGAAAAGGAGAGGCTAGTTTGAGAGTACGACGTGTCATTCTCTAACGAATAAAAATAGCCAATGTTGGCAAACCGACGTGCTAGAAGACGAACGAATGAATCAGCACATACCTAAGACGTATCGAAGAAGAAAGAGAGTTTGGAAAGATAACGACGCGAATGTGCACTTGCACAGAGAAAGCGCGACCTTAACGCGTTTGCTCTTTGAAAAACTAGACTAATATTTAGCATTCTAAACCTCGCTCAAGCGAACAGTGACTAAAACACGACTCATGCTCGTATGTACTTTTGACGAAAGATTAAACCAAATTTCAAATCAGCTTCACAATTTACACTGCTCTCATCGTATCCCATTTTCTTGCTCTCTCCTCCTCTTCTATCCTATCCTATCCTATCCTCTCTCTCTTTTTCTTTATCCAGAGACCGCAGACTGAATGTCACCCTCAGAAACAATGCAGAACCACGACAGCGGGGGGCTTTAACACACATCAAAGCCTACAGAGCCACAACAGAAAAGCACACAGGGGGACGCGGGCACAGGACCACGACGACTCTCAACTGAGTTCAGATACACAAATACAAACAGACATGCACACACAGGGAGAAAAAGAAAGATGCAAAAGGATCATGGAAAGGAGAGAGAGAGAGAGAGAGAGAGAGAGAGAGAGAGAGAGAGAGAGAGGGAGAAGGACAAGTACCGAGACGTGACTGTACATACAAACTTGTCGAAGCTGTATGGAGAGAGAGAGAGGGAGCGAGGGAGGACGAGTGATGAAAGGTCAGCCTGGAAGACTGATTAAAACCCGCTGCATTGCCTCACTGTCCCTCCAGATTGATTATTCTGGATCCTAACACATCAGCTTCTTAAGCATCTTTCTCTTTCTCTCTCACACACACACACACACACATGACGTGGGCAATGAGAGTATTTTCTAAAACTTTTGAACTATGAACAAAAATATTGATTTGTTTTTAACTATTCAAATATTAGGCATGTAAAGACATGTAAATACCTTACGTAGCTTATGAAGGGCAGTACTAAATGAAAAAAAGAGATGATCTTTAAACAAAAGAACAATTACAGCGATCATACAGCTGTCTATTCATGAACTTTCCACTGACAGAAGTCCAATTTGACATGATTTACAGACAAAGGTGCTCAAATGATGATTTCCACCACTTTTAACAAAATGAAATGATCACAGACCCCAAGGCTACTCATCAGCGGACGGTTTTAATGACAAAAACGAGTCAGTGAAAGTAACGAAATGCAGACATGTGATAGCGTTACTGATATGGTGTTGTAACCGGTAGAAATGTGCTCAGACAGACAGAAAGGAGCAGATGGGACGAAAATGAGAGAGTGGTAAATAGAAACCGATGAAGCTTGAGGGACAGTGACCTACAGTATCTACAAGATTACCTAAACATATAACCTCTCTCTACCTCTACCCCTCCCCCGTCTCTCTCTTTCCCACACACATTATTTCATTTAGTGAAAGTTGCGCAGCTTTTCCTCTCCCAGATCTCCGAGCGTCTGCCTGTAATGTTTAATTCAAATGCAAACAATGCATTTCTGCAAGAATGTATCAATTATTCAGCTTTTCATTATTGTTCTGATGAGGACTGCACAGCTGCGGCGTGCTCGAACCGTAGCAGCCTGTCTCGCAGGCACAGCACGGCGGACCGACCGTGAGGCTTTTCTTCTCCACAATCAGCACACTCTAAAGGAGATGTTCTCTGACAGCTACGCAGGAACCAAAAATAAAACTGCCGCTCACTAACGCACACTCACATACAGGCACAGTCACACTTTTTTTTCTTCTCCTTCTTCTTCTTCTTCTTCCACAACTCACTTTTTAGTTTCTTTGAGCAAGTTGCTTAGCGCAAGATCAAAAAGATTTTTTTATTTTTTTTTCTCCCTCCAGGCTTTATGGCACTAGAAATATGGTTCTGTGGAATTTGCAGGCTTCGGTAATTCCAGTCATTCACACTGAACCGTGTTTGTGGTTACAAAGAACATATCTCACGTGATGAATGAAACCGTCAACCGAGTCACTTTAAATAACGTGAGCAAAAGCAATAACAGAGCTTTAAAGTAAGACACTGTGTACATATGATATGAGCAGAGCTCGATTTAAACGGGGGCGGGGTTGCCAAGAGATACCATACCATCACTTCAGAGATACTTCAGAAATGACCAGCTCTGTTGATTGGCCTTCAAAAACTAAACAACAGAGTCTAGGGACTCTAAGCTACAGAGTCTGGATCTTTTCATCACTCAACATTACCAAAGACCCAGCTGCTTTCACACAAAGAGGAAGAAGTTTAACTGACATTGCAACTGGCTATGTTTAATCACCACCAGTTTAAAAAAGTCACTCTATCAACTTTAAATTGATGATATGAGGTAAACCACTCTCTCTCTCTCTCTCTCTCTCTCTCTCTCTCTCTCTCTCTCTCTCTCTCTATATATATATATATATATATATATATATATATATATATATATATATATATATATATATATATATATATATATGCAGTTACTCAATAATACACTTTAGTATAAGCAGAGCCTTGGGGTTGATTATGCTACATTACAATGGTTAGACTAATACTTTAGTAGACTGACAAGCTAGACAAGCTAGATCCAGATGCCCTACCTCTGGATGGAGCTCTCATCAACTGGAGCCTACAGCCTGTAGAGTGCTGAGGATGGTACCGCTTGAAGTACCATGAAATAGTTTTGGACCTCAATTCCACACAGACATTCTCGCTGTGGTTGCTGGGACTACGGTTGCTGCGATGGCCTTGGGACTGCAATTACCACATGCAGTTTTACACTCGGGTCTCCTTTAGTGAACAGTGGACTAGTTCAACAAACAGACTTCATATAAACACCATAATGAACTTTCTTTTACGGGTTCCCTTCTGAGTCCGGTTCCTCTCAAGGTTTCTTCCTCATATCATCTTAGAGGAGTTTTTCCTCACCACCGTCACCACCGGCTCGCTCAATAGGGATAAACTCACACACTTAAAATCTCCATCCTGTCTTTATATGTTTCTGTAAAGCCGCTTTGAGACAATCTCCGTTGTTAAACGCGCTGTACAAATAAAACTGAATTGAATTGAAGAGAACAACATGGACTTTGTGTATGTGAAATGGGTTTTAAGACGATTTCTGAGCAGGTTAGTAGTTTGGGGGACTGTATTTCTAGTTAGCTAGCTAAAGAAAAGTGGTTCATGTGGATCTGGATTTTTATATATTTGCTAGAAGTAATGTTAGCCTTTTCTCTTCCCATCAACAAATGGGTTTTAGGGCAATTCCTGAAAAAAGGGTGTGTTGCCACTGCTGGATAAAACTGTCTTGAATATTTAGCTAGCTAAGTTAACTAGCCAAGTTAGGTAGCTAAGCAAGTGGTTCATCTGCATTAGTATTCTTCTTCTGCTACTGAACTGAAAACAATTTGAGCTTTTTCTCGTTGTGAGGTTGGTTTTCGGACAATTACCGAGCAGCTCAGTAACTTTTCAGAAAACACAGCTAGCTAAAACTGTCTTAAGTATAGCTAGCTAACAAAGTGGTTCAAGTCCATTTGGAATTAGTGGAAGTAATTCGCCTTTTCTCTTTGTCAAATTGGATTGAGGGAAATTCCTGAGGAATTTAGCATTGTTCCGGAAAACACTGCTAGTTAACACTGTCTTAGGCATTTAACTAACTACGTTAATGAAACTGGTTCATGTCTATTCGCATTTCTTTTATATACATGACAGAATTTAAAGCAATTTGCTAGCTAATCTGTTGTTCCTGTGTTGAAGTGTTAAAATTTAACTGCACTCTCAAACTGCTCTGTGATGACCTGTTATTTATTTATTTATTTATTTATTTATTTATTTATTTATTTATTTAACAAACTGGACCAACTGGTTTTTCTGTCATTCATTCATTTTCAGTAACCACTTTATCCTGGCCAGTGGATACAGAGTCCAGGGTACCATGCACACACACACACACACACGCACACGCACGCACACGCGCACACAAATACACACGCACACACACACACACACACACACACACACACATTCACACCTAAGGGCAATTTAGTGTTGCCAATCCACCTACATATTCTTGGGAGGTTTGAAAAACCCAGAGGAAACCCACACAGATGCCAGAGAGCACATGAAACACCAGACAGAGAGTAACCTGAGCCCAGGATCGAACCGAGGATCCTGAAGCTGTGAGGCAGCAATGATAATTTTTCAAAGATCATAATTGGAATATATTCAGAGGCCATATTTCTTCTATGAGTAATGTCACCTTATAACCATCTCTCTCGTACTCGCTCTCTCTCGCTCTCTCTCTCTCTCTCTCTGGGTGTATGCGCTGTTTGCTGAGCTCTCTAGAGCTGCTCACACTCAGGGCCTCACCAGGTGGGTGGCTGATGTGTTGACTCTGCAGCCCATGTCACCTCTGGATTCATCCTCTTGTTTGTAGAACACCTGGTTCCTCCCTTTCCCCAGGCCCAGACATGCAGTAGATGATTTCAGTCATCACTCACTCTCTCTGTCTCTCTCTCTCTCTCTCTCTCTCTCTCTCTCTCTCTCTCTCTCTCTCTCTCTCTCAATCAAGGTCATGCTAACTTAACCACTGAGCACCCAAATGCCTTGTTATGTGCTGCTGCTATGTTGAAGGGTGTTGTTTTTTTTATTTTATTTTTTGTGGTGTGTTGTGAAGCGGTTCAGCCTTTCCCCCGGCCGAGGTTCTCCCTTTACAGCGCATTAGCAAGAGCTTCTGCCTGCCTGCGCTTTGATGCTGAGTGCTGCGGGGCTCTGATCACGGTTTGGGGTTGTAATTACTCTCTGGAGGGGCCTCACCTGGCTCTAGACATGCCAAGCAAAGAAAAGCTGGGGGAGAGGGAAAGGGTAGAGCAGAGATAAAAAATGTAAAAAAAAAATAAAAAAAAATGGAGAGTGCACAAAACAGCAAGGGAAAAAAAGAGGAGTAAGCTGGTGAATTAATGCAGAAGAATCCAAGAAAGTGGAGACAGCAAGATTTATTTCTGCCTATTGAGATTTATCACTTTCAGCAGCATATTGTTCTTCTAGATGAAGCATTTTTCCACTGCACATTCACAAAATCAAGGACCAAATAAAAGACGCCAATAGTACCTAGAGCTTTGGCTTATTCGGTAAAACTGACTGCATCATTATACCAACTCTTGGCTTACCATTGCTCTTTGGTTTAATGGAGCATTTGGTTTACACCTCAAAGAATGTTTGACTCACCTTCTGCATACATGGATACCCTAAAGTTTTACACTTCCCAAAAGCAGTTTAGGCCCAACTCTCACCCTTACTTCAGAGGATAATCTCACCTGGATACTGTAGACATGTACCTCATCCCGGGACACTTATTCCCAATCTGAACATCCTTTCAACACCGTTCGTCTTTCCTCTTCTAAACCTGTATACGGCGACGATTTTCTACCACAGCGCAGCTGAATGCTCGGATCTGATTGGTCAAAAGGTGTGCGTTATTTTCCTATAACGGCAGTTCCGGCTGAAACCTGAACGACATGTTAATATTAATGTACTCGAGGTAATATGTTGTCGTTTCTATAGTGACAGCTCATACGCAGGGACTTGTCCGGAGGACGGTCGGCATAATCTAAGACGAATAATAAACAGAAGATAATAACACTAATAATAAACAAAAGAGAAACCCCTTTCAACATAGTAGTTATAATCGTTGACGTGGTGAAGTTCTTTTTGTTAGGAGACGTTTATTTAACATTTATGGAAGGAGTCTCGGTTGGAAGGGCTTTGTAAAGTTTATCAGCACAGGAAAGTCTTCAGAAGAGAAGAGTTTACATTCTCTGGTTTCACTGTAAAATGACAAGCTGGGGATTTTTTTTATGAGAGAGAGAGAGAGAGAAAGAGAGAGAGAGAGAGGGAGAGAGAGAGAGAGAGAGAGATACTGGTGAAGGAATAACTGTTTATCAGGAACTAACATTTCTCTCGGATGTTCCACAACATTAAATCTAACTATAAACTGCTAAAATGCGCAGCGTTTTTGTACATTATTAAATTAATTGCGCGCTGTACCGCATCGCCGTCTCGGGCGTGCATTATTTTCGTAAAACAACCCAGTCTGTTGTGTTGTGAGTTTTTCCTGGCCACTGTTGCCTCTGGCTTGCTCATTAGGGAAATAAATCTACATTCTGTAAAGCTGCTTTATTCAAAGCTGTGTAGAAAACAATGCTATACAAAATAGTAATGATGACATTTTCAACTCACGGTTGATGAAAATATGACCAATATGGCGTGTACGCCACCAACGTGAGGCTAGTTCAACAACAACAACATAAGTAAATAAAATTAGGATACTCTTGATCGGAAGAGAAATATGATCTTCCCACTAGCATTTATTGACGATCTTCGTGACAAACTGAGTGAGAAGTGGTTGGTAAAATTTCATACAAAAGAATTTGTCATTAACGTTAACCCCGCCCCTAACCCCGCCCCTAACATGAATAACTTTTCATTTGATTAAGCAGTATACATTGTTTCAAACTTACAAGGTGCGAGTGCTAACCCAGACCTTCATCCAAACCTTTTCCTCCGAATTCACGGACGGACAACGTTGTATCAGTGACGTAAAACACCTTCGATAAGACGCACACATTTTTGTTCGTTTGTGCTGCGTTCATGCCGTAAAAGTGATTATGGTTTTTGAGCAATTCAATTTAAAAGCGTTGCTTTCAAGGGCATGAACATACTTTCTGCAAAACTTACCACAATGCCCGTCCCCCCCACCCTTTCTCTGTTTTTCTGTGTATGTAGCGTCACATACACTGTGTTACGCGGCACATGTACCCAATCAGCACTAAGCCCTGCTGCTAGCCCCGCCATTTTAGTATCATTATAGTTACCATTAAATCATATACAAGAACCAAAAACCATACAGTTGGAACTGAACTGATGCCTAATTAAGAAAGCACTGTATAGGTTTTCATGTGTCAAAGGTTAAGCTATGATGCACAGTGGATTAACAGACCAATTTACACACACACACACACACACACTCACAAAATATCCTGCACTTTATACCTGGAGTTACATAAAAGATTTTGCCAGACACACAGGCAGGAGATTATCTCTCAGTATAAAAGACAGCACATATCCATACTGACAGGCAACTATGAAATCGGAGCGGCACAATGTACCCGCCATGGAAATGCGAGGCAAATCACAAGCATTCTGGCAAAAAAAATGTTCATTCGGATGAGTTGCGATATTTGAAAGAGATTAGCGAGAGCAACTTCCTGGTTTTTCCTCCCCACAGGGTGCCCCCGTTGAGGTGCAGCACAGGCGATGCTCAGCCTGATTTGAATAGTTTATCGTCGTGAAGAGCTTAAAAAGAGACTGTTGTTTGTTTGCATGAAAACCCTATTCAGCCTCGTACAGGCTGTAAAAGATCCTGGTGGAAACTCTGTCTGAAGAACGCCGTCAGACGGAAATCCATAGTGCTGGATGAGGATGGAGTAAAGGAAAGAAAACATCTGGGTGGATAGGGTGGGTGGTGGTGGTGGTGGAGGGGCTTCATAAAGTAGCCTAAAATCTATTCATGTGGTGTCAGCTTTCAACAGCATGTTGACACATGCCTACTAACGTCTCCATGGAAACGGGCGCCCCGAGCGCAGTTATCAACGCAGTTGCGTGGCACGCAATTATCCAATTATCTCTCTACCCTGAATCAGCACATCAAATCACACGACGAGTTTTTATCGTTCTTCCTTCCTTCGCTTTTAAAAAATGTTGCTGGGGTTTTTTTAATTTTTTTTTTTTTTTATGAGGTCCTAAAACACCTCCACATTTGCATGTGGCACCTGTCTTTCCAGTTCTCACTCTGTCTCTCTTCTTCATTCGCGCTCTCCTTCACTGCTGTCATATTTGCATTTTTTTCAGTCTCAGGCCTTTCTCTCTCTCTCTCTCTCTCGCGTGCGCTCTCTCTCGAGCTCTTCGTCGGGTCTCGCTGCCATTTTGGTTTGGTTAATAGCGTGTCTGAAGAACCGGCGTCACAGTTGGTGTTTCTTATAAAAGCCTGCTGGTTTACGTCTCTGCAATTAGTTTGGGTGCTTTTTTAATAAGCCGTCTGTTTCACACACACGCGCGCGCGCACACACACACACACACGCACGGTTTTTATTTTCAGAGCAGTGTGAGGTCTGGTGGCTTGGAGGCTCTGGATAGAGGCCCTGGCAAACAAGCTAGCTGAAGGAGCCATAACGAGAGGCCTTCGTTATTCACCTTTCCACCACTGCGCTGTTGAATTCTCAATTCTGATAGGTCAGAAGGTGTTGATTAATTTTCTCACAGTAGTGCCGGTGCAAATTGAAGGTTTATATTAATGCGCTTGTTTCATTTCTATAGCGACAGCTTATTCGCAGGGATTTATATGGGACATAAACAGATTTTAAAATGTGCTCAATCGTCGATACGGTGACGTTTTCTGTGAGGAGAGGTTTGTAACAACGCTATGTAACAGTCAGAGGTAAAGCTGTGACTAAGATTCCCATCACAGGACAGACGAGGCTACACTTTCCAGTTATTCTGTAACATGACTAGCTTGTCTTATTAACTTGAAGAGAGAGAATAATAGAGATGCTGGTCGAGGGAGCGGCCGTTTATAGCTTCTGTAACGTAAGTGAGAGCAGGAACTAACTTCCATCCATCCATCCATCCATCCATCTTCTATACCGCTTATCCTGCCTTCAGGTCACGGGGAACCTGGAGCCTATCCCAGGAAGCAGGAACTAACTTCACAACATTTAATGTAACTGTAAATGGATAAAAGTGTCTTGCTTTAAGAAAAATAAAAAAAATGCCACTGGTTTGCTGTGGTATAAGAAGAATAACACCCTTCTGACTGTGCTGTTATTGGAAAAGAATCAACCTCAGGGTTCTAACAGTAACCCCGCTTCATCGCACCATCCCGTCATTGATCAGTCCCTGCAGGATTACACGATTTTTACGATCGCAGAGATTAACACAAAATCAAGCAAACTCCGGAATATTCCGAGGAGCTTGGGAGTTTTCAAAATGACCGCAGATTTTCCGCAGATCCGGGCCGAGACAGCCAAAGGCGTTTCATGTGCGTCGAACATGTCTGTTTACCGACAAACGTCACTGTGAAAGTGCACGCAAAACCATTTCGTGCGGTTGCGATTTCAAGTAGTTTTCCGCAAGAAAGCACAAAAAAATTTTGAAGGAAAGAAAAAATCCGCAGCAAAATCAAGCATTTTTGGCTGCAACGATCATGAAGCTCGACTTAGGGATTAATTATGCTACAGTATGCTAATTAGTCTAACCTTTACTCTAACATAATACACTTTAAAGGGTTAAGGACACTATATTGATGTAAATCTTACTCTATTACACGATTATAACTGCTATTGACGGAAAACAGGAAACGAAAACGGATGTAATTTTCCTACATGGTGTGCATTTTTTATTTTATTTAAATTTTTGGGGGGTGGTGGAGGGGGGTGGGGGGGTGGATCGTCGACACACAATGTCAGTGTAGAGACGCAGCGAGAAAGAGAATAGGAGGAAAATATCGGGCTGTCAGTTTTGCTGTGTTGCATTTTCTCCTGTAAACACGAAGGCGTTTGTGCTGCTCTTCTTCCTCCGTTCTTCTGCCGCTCTGACATACTCCAGTAGGTTCTGCAAACGCTTCCCTGTCATATCAGATAACAAACACGAGATAAGGAGAAGGGGGGGGGGGGGGGGGGTTGGGTGGGAGGAGTGGGTGGGTATTACAAGGGTGAGGCCAAATAGTTGGGAATGATGCAAAAGTTGAAATAAAATAGTGACTTATATATATATATATATATATATATATATATATATATATATATATATATATATATATATATATATATATAATCTTTTGGAGAGAAAAATGTAACCATGCTAACTAAGTGTTAAGCCTAGAAGAAAATCCTGTAACCCTCATGTTCCCTTTCTTTCAAGTTTGCCTCAGACCTTCCGGGGTTTGGGGTTCAGATCCCCGTGCTTCTGGGGTTTCCTCCGGGTACTCCGGTTTCCTCCCCAAGTCCAAAGACATGCTTGGCATGCCTGTGTAGGATAAGCGGTACGGAAAATGGATAGATGGATGTTAAATTTGAAATATCTGATCCACCCCCTCCTCCCTACAAAAAAAATAACTTTTTTTTTTTTTATTTCATCTTACTACTCCAGAATAACACAATATATCTTTCTAACACAAATATGACTAAAACATCACATGTTTATGTTTCATAGAGAAACCCACGTGTGAAACGAGTCAGAACATAAGAAGGGCTAAGAAAGGAATGAAGCTAATCATGTCTGCTTCTTTAAATAATAAAAGTAATGTTTATATATATATATATATATATATATATATATATATATATATATATTGTATGAATACATTTAGGATCATTGTATTCACTTTACAAGCTTTTTAAAAAAAAAATTATCTTTACTTATTAGGATGCATTATTTATTAGAATTCACACATTAAAACAACATTTGTTTGTTTGTTTTAATGTATGAGTAATAACTTGACGTACACGGATCATTATGCATTAGGATTTACATTTCAAGTTAACATAAGTATATAAAGAAATGTCCCCACAAGGATAGGACAGTGTGATCACAACAACAACAACAACAACAACAACAACAACAACAACAAACTAAAAGAGAACAATTATTTCCATTTAGTTACTGAGGCCGAGGTCTAGGTGTAAACAGAGAATTAATTAATTATTAATTAGCTGCAATTAATAATTATGTCAGTGGAAGGTCCTCACAAGGATAGTAAAACAACCCTGTGTGTGTGTGTGTGTGTGTGTGTGTGTGTGTGTGTGTGTGTGTGTGTTCGTGTGGGGGGTTGGGATGAATAGAAAACGCACAATAGCAGGACCCTTATCCTAGTTTTACAATTCATCAACTTTTTTTTTTTTGTACCAGAAGGACTTTTGTTATGTAACTGTGTGACTACGGTGCAATGATTTAACAGGGAAATGATAACCTACATTTCTATTACGTGTCCAACTAAAATAAACCGAACCAAAAAAAAAAAAAAAAAACTTTTATTTTATTATTTCGACTATTAATAATGCTTGCTAAAATACAATTCGTCTGTGAGAAAAACAAACAAACAAACAAACAAACAATAACAACAACAACAACAACAAAAAGAGACACAAAACCAACATAAATAAATGCGAGGTGATCCGGCTCGGCAGCGCAAGGGTTAAGGGTAAAGTGAACTGAATTGTAAGAAGTTGGTTTCCAGGGGAACTATTCTTACTGTTCCAGCTGAGTTGGGCGAAACCATTTCGGTCTGAGAAAGGGGGGAACCCAGACAGATCAAAAGCGCGGATTCTAGCTGGACTGTGTTAAAAACTAAACGCACAGAACTGACAATACGTAGCACGAAGAACAGGATGAAGGATTCGATTCTGCGCTTTTGTGTCCTAAATGAAACTCTGACTCGGTTTTGTGTGTGCTCCTCCCACCCCCGGAGCAGCGCGGTGCAGGCGGCCCTGCCAAGTCAGTTTGAAAAGATCAGACAAAGGCAGCAGGAAGCCCCTCGGCTTGGCAATGCGTGCGAGCGGAGCGCAAACGCGACGCGGTTTATTTTTCGGGGCTAGCGGTGTGAGCCGACGCTCTTCCAGCTCGTAATTCTTCACCCGCTTTCGGGAGGCAGTTTTGGAGATCTTTTCTTCTTCTTCTTTTTACCGGGGGAAAATGTACGACCGCCTGGATCCTCGCGAAGAGCGGAGACAGTTATCTCAACACAAAATGGGCAGCGTCGTGTGACCGAGCGCGAGCGTTTCCCCTCCGTTTTACTGTGTTGGAAAGCAGCTTCTCTCTCTCTCTCTCTCTCTCTCTCTCTCTCTCTCTCTCTCTCTCTCTCTCGCCTTTCCTCCGCGTGTCCCAGGAGTTGATCCATTTACACACTTAAATGTAAAAAAAAAAAAAAAAAGAGAGAGAAAAGAAAAGAGAAACGATTTGGAGGATCCGTTATTAATTTTTCCCCCTCCTTAAGCAAAGGGGGAAGTGAACTTGTGGGTCGCGTGCACGTTTTTTTTAAGATGGAGACGCACGTCTCGTGCCTCTTCCCAGAGATTTTAGCCATGATTTTCAGTTACTTGGACGTGAGGGACAAAGGCCGGGTGGCCCAAGTGTGCACAGCGTGGAGAGACGCGTCCTACCACAAGTCGGTGTGGAGGGGGGTGGAAGCCAAGCTGCATCTCAGGAGGGCCAACCCGTCCCTGTTCCCCAGCCTTCAGGCCAGGGGTATCCGGAGGGTGCAGATCCTCAGCCTGAGGCGCAGCCTGAGCTATGTGATCCAGGGCATGCCCAACATCGAGAGCCTGAACCTGAGTGGCTGCTACAACCTGACTGACAACGGCCTGGGGCACGCTTTCGTCCAGGAGATCTCCTCATTGCGTGTTCTCAACCTCAGCCTGTGCAAGCAGATTACAGACTCCAGCTTGGGCCGGATAGCTCAGTACCTGAAGAACTTGGAGGTGCTGGAGCTGGGCGGCTGCAGCAATATCACAAATACGGGATTGCTCCTGATCGCGTGGGGCTTACACCGGCTCAAGAGCCTCAACCTGAGAAGCTGCAGGCACGTCTCCGACGTGGGCATCGGCCACCTAGCCGGCATGACCAGAAGCGCCGCTGAGGGCTGCCTCAGCCTGGAGTACCTCACGCTTCAGGACTGCCAGAAGCTCACAGACCTGTCTCTCAAGCACATCTCCAAAGGCCTGACGAGACTCAAAGTTCTCAACCTGAGCTTCTGCGGAGGCATCTCGGACGCCGGCATGATCCACTTGTCCCACATGACCAGCCTGTGGAGTCTTAACCTGCGCTCGTGTGACAACATCAGCGACACGGGCATCATGCATCTCGCCATGGGGACGCTAAGACTTTCTGGCTTGGACGTGTCTTTCTGCGACAAGATCGGCGACCAGAGCCTGGCGTACGTAGCCCAGGGCCTGTACCAGCTCAAGTCCCTGTCGCTGTGCTCGTGCCACATAAGCGACGATGGGATCAACCGGATGGTGCGCCAGATGCACGAGTTGAGGACCCTGAACATTGGCCAGTGTGTGCGGATTACAGACAAAGGCCTGGAGCTCATAGCGGACCATCTGACCCAGCTGACCGGTATTGATTTGTATGGATGTACAAAAATTACTAAGAGGGGACTGGAAAGGATAACACAGCTCCCCTGCCTTAAAGTTTTGAACCTGGGCCTTTGGCAGATGACTGAAAGTGAAAAAGTGCGGTAAAACTTGGGTGAGATTGTGCCGGGCAGGGGGAGGGGCGTGACGTGGGCGGGGAATTTACATTATTCTAAAGGGGGGGGGGGGGGGGGGGGGGGGGGGGATCCGGGCGTGGATTAAAGCGATTCAGATTTATTCGTCTGGGAAGAAAATATGAACAGTATTTCATCTGCCGTTTTATTAACCCATTGTATCAGTCAGAGTGTGGTGTGCAACACTTTAAAAAAAAAAAAAAGTTTTAATCTCTAACCGGTTGCAATACTAGCCTAAATCGTGTCCTTCCCTACTAAATGTCGCGCCTAAAGCATTTCGGCTACCTCGTACCTGTGTTTTAACTCGTGTCCTTCAATTAAAAAGGCGGATATGGAGATAAATTGTGCCTAGGAAGCAGCCCCCCTCCCCCATCTCATTTCTCGCCTGAGAATAGCATATAAAAAAAAAAAAAAAAGGAAAAGGAAAAAAAAGCAGAATGGCTTAACTACCTTTGTTAATTTTTTGCCTGAAATGACCAACAAAAGACTGAAAAGAAGCGACGGAGAGTCGAAGAGTCAAAGCACAGATTGTTTTTAGCTCGGACTGAATTGAGTTTATGCAAAGACGGATGAATACTGGTTTGTATACAAAGAGCTTTTATATATATATATATATATATATATATATATATATATATATATATATATATATATATATATATATATATATATATATATATACCTATATATATTTTTTTCATCCTGTTTAGTTTTGGATTTAAGGCCTTGCAAAAGCCTTTTTTGATTCAAGCTTTGAATAAGAGGTCCGCTCTGCTGATGTATTCATGCTTATGTAAGCAGATATTGTTTAATTAATGAATTAACGGCTGTTGTTCAGAGCATTGTACTTCAGAGCATTGTACTTCAAATTGAAGTGAAATTATTATTTTTTTTTTTTGGAACAGAAGAAATATCCGCATCAGTAGCTAATTCTACAGTCTCATTCACCTTATTGTTGTTGTTATTATTATTATTATTATTATTATTATTATTATTATTATTTGCTTCCTCAATAGACTAGAGGGTCACACACCAAAATTCTAGCATACATTATTTTGTCCTTATTTTAAACGAGCTCATGTTTAAAATTTACCCAGGAGGACGTTATTAAACACAAATGGATTTTAAATTTTTTTTTTTTTTTTTTAATTTTATTTTTTTATTTGTCCCTATTTCGGGTAAGAAGCATCGCGTATCAGGCCTGTGTGATATGATATGATGTACTGAGTCCTGCTGAAAAGCTACTGTGTTTTAAATGTACTGTATGTCTTTGTAAAGAAAAAGAGAAAAGAAATCTCAAATGTTTTATATTCTTACAGTAAAACATTAAAGTTGATATTTATATAATTAAACCAAAAAAAAGAGGACCACTTGGGATTTGTATCTTGGCAGAATTTGATTTAGGACGGTTTACGGATTGATTGATTAATTAATTAGTAATAAATAATAGGGCAGGTTTTATTGTACATGCAGCGGCATGTGAACACAAGTTTTTAACGCCGTGCGCTCTCTCTCTCGCGCGCGCTCTCTCTCTCTCTCTCTCTCTCTATATATATATATATAAACAGATATTGAGAGCTGAGAGCAATGAGCTGATGCGTAAGTGTAGAAAGGATATATATTAATATGAATAATGGTAATAATCGTTATTGTCCGTGTGCACGTTTGTTGTGATGTTGTTTACAGAACGCACAAAATGGATGCTTCTTGTTTTGCAAGGGGGGGGGGGGGGGGCTTTAGTAATTAGTCCGAATCACAGCCCTATATTTTTAGCGGTTAAAGCAGTGAACTCTACCCGATCACAATGTCATTTCGTTCACTTTTTAAGGATGCTTTCGCTCAGAGAGAGAGAGACGGATCATGGCATAGGTTGTTGTTGTTTTTTTCGCGCTCCGGTTATTTTTCTGCACTTTTCAACTGAAATCGCAAATCCATGCTTAAAAAGTCTTAAAAAAACAAAACAAAACAAAACCAAAAACAAAAAAACGTGCCGTCTCAGTCACGCGTATCAAAGCTGTAGTTCTGTCCCTCCTTCTCGTCCTTCTTCAACCCCCCCCCCCTTCAGACAGGCAGAAAAGGAGAGAAGTACCCCCCTCCTTATCCTCTGCCCCCATCACATCACACGGACACTTTTAAAACATTCCTCACCGCCATTCAAAGCTCTTCAGCTTTTCTTCTCTTCTCCCCCCCCCCACCACAACCCCTTCCTCCATCACACAGCACACAGGCGTTGAATGGCCGGCTGGCCTCTTGACCAGTACCGGAGAGAGAATTCGCAGCCTAAAATCTCACCGAGATCTCTCTTTTAAAGCATCACGTCCGTGTCGTCTCGTCAAGTCACCGCCCCGGTGCAGATTTCACATACGTGCCCAAGTTAAACCAGCGTCAGGCGTGACGAGATTTCCACGAGATCCGAGTGAAAATGCTTTGAAGTTATTTACGTGGAAATATATTACGCTACTTTATTTATTATAATAATAAAAAAAAAAAAAAACGATCTAGGTCGTAAAAGACCACCTCCGGTTTGCAGGAGCGTTTAAACAAAGGAGCCGGCACATCCGTGACAACGCGTGACGCTGGAAGGTGTCGCTGACTTTTTATTTTTTTTAGTTAGGCTTTGAAGTTTTTTAAGGTGCGACCGAGGGACGACTCGACCGTCCCGGGACACGTTTGATCGTACCGAGCGGAAGTTTCTGAGCAGTAGACTTTCCTAAATGAGGAGTTTTCGGTGGTGTTGTATAGACAGGAAAGCATATGGATGGTGGCAGAATTGAGAGAAGGAGGGAGAGAGAAGGAAGAAGGAGAGGGAAGGTGTGTAGTCATATTGCCAGCCAATTTCCAGATCCCTGGAAAAAAAAGGGGGGGGGAGAAGGGGGTTGGGGAGGAGGAATCTGTGAGTCACCGTTTGACTTTGCTCTGTGAAAAGTGAGCATGCAGTGTGAGTCCTGTCTGACTAAGGCACATGGGCACGCTGGCTTAGCAAACAGCACATGGGGAGATGGGGATGTTTCGGTATCTGTGTGTGGATTTACTTTTACCTTTTACTCTTTTTTTTTTTTTTTTCTTCCCTCCCCTCTGCTTGTGCTTGTGAAAAATCCACCTTGAGTGACTTGCATATGAATCTTTATAATTAACACGTGATGTTCAATGGCAGCCAAGATCCAGTTCTTAACCCCAACCCGTGTCGGTCTATTTTGGTTAAGTTTCCTACATTAACCACAATGCCGTTCGTCTACCCGTTGATGGTGGCGCCAGTGGGATTTCGCCCTCGCTTCGTCTCTACCTAAAGAGAGCGACACAGCGGCGCTTTATTACTTTACTCTGTCCAGCGTTCTCTCACCTCCTCATCTGTCACGTCAAGCCTCGAGTGTCATGTTGATTCCACCATCGATCTCGTGGATCGCTAACTAGCCGAGCCGAGTCTCTGTCGTGACTCGGTGTCGTATAGCCAAATTGCATTCTGGGACTCCGGCATTTGCACCGACATCTCCACTACTAAATCGATGCTGGATTTCTCAGGATTTCGCGTTTTGAATTTTTTTTTCCCCTGGGAATGTTGCAGCCTGAAATCCTCCATTTGCGATGCGACTTGCAGTGTTTTCTTGTGGAAAAGGAATCGAATTAGCGAGATCTCAATCGCATGAAATCGTTTTGCGCGCTCTTTCACAGGGAAGTTCGTTGGTAAACGAGACGTTTTGGCTGTACTCGTGTTCGACGCACGTGAATCGAAGATGGCGTCTCGGGACGCGTCCCTGCGGGAAATCCGCTGTAATTTCGAAAGATTGCGAGCTCCTCCGAATATTCCGGAGTTTGCTGGGACCGATCAACACGACGTCTCGGACAAAGCTCCTGCTCGTCGGGTTCTTTTTCAACAGCAAAAACCCGCCTGTTATCCCTTTGTGTTCGAGATCGTTGAATTGTTTTGGGGTTTTTTTCTGCATTGTGACTGCGCTAGCGATAACAACATCGGTACAGCACACAACCGCTGACTTCTCACGGGACAAACCTAAATACAGCACCACCCAACAAATTAGCACTAAGAACATAACAAATATTGCAAATATAAACATACTTAAATGTGTTTCAGAGTGGAGTTGTGGTCTGGCTCTCGTCGCTACACGCCTTTCTACACGCCACTATAATTACTGATTAATTCGTAGTAGTTACTGAAAAATACGATTTATGACAAATAACTAAAACACAACCACTCTGGATGGAGCTGAAAAAGACGATCCAGATGTTCAGAATTAACCCCTTAAACGTCCAGCGTATTACAGAGTTATTCATGTCGCTCGTGTTCATGTTATTCTGTAATGTTTATTAATTATTCATTCATTACAATGACTCTACCAGGAAAGGTGCGTAATAAGTGGACCGGTTTTGGGAGTTTCAGAAGTTAACCCTTAGAAGCCAGATGGTGAGATATCCAGGTTGGGACGGGTCTAATTAGGGTTTTCCCACTTCCCCGTGTCTCTCTGGCCTTTGCCGTATCTCTGTGTGAACGCTGAGGTGTGAGTTAGAGGCTGGTCGCGTGGCGTTAGGTGCCAACTTTCCTCTGTGAGGTCGGGACAGGGTTTCACTGCAGTCATGTGACCTTGCTGGAGGTGTGAGGGCTCAGTGATGGAGTGTAGGGGGTCCAAGCTGTCGCCTATACTCTCACTCTCTCCGAGCAGAGTCGTAGAAATAACCCGCGGCTTTAAACGCATCACGGAAAGCACCAATATGTAGCGTCTTACGGTCGGCGCACGTCTGCCTCCGTCGTCTTCCTCTCTCACACGTCCATCTCTCTGAAGAACGTACGCCGCCCTGCACCGTTTTGCCATTGTTCCGATTGGATTAAGTGGCGTGAACACATGTACTGCTCCGTATCCGCTTTCATATGCAGTGCAACTCGACACGTGGAGCTCGACACGTGCATGAGAGAAACTCAAGTGCAGGATTGAAAAACCCTGGAAATTTAACAATGCCTAGCTGGGGTTTTGTTTTTTTTTTTTGAGCTGGGCAGGGGAGGGGGTTTATCAACCTGTAATTTGAAGCTTTGTCAGTTCTTCTAAACTAGCCATTTCTGGCTTAATTCCTGACCTGAAATCCTGTAGCGCTAAGGCTAACCCGCTGTAGCAACGGACACGGAGAGCGGAAAAGCAGCTCCGTTACAGAAAACAAGCGGCTATATAGGATTTCATTTGGGCAGATCCTTATGCAAGTTTAGTTTTTGATTTCCTGAAGTTGATCTACTTAGATCAACTTAGATCTACTTAGATCTACTTAGATATCATATTCATAATATCGAAAAGTGTAACGAAGTTTAACCCCATTAAACTCACCGACTTGCATCCCTCGCTCGTAAGTACACACATTTTTAGTTATTTTTGCTTTTTTTTTTTTTTTCTTCTTCTTTTTGCTGAAAACTATTTAAACTGGCGAGATCACAATCGCATGAAATCGTTCTGCGCGCTCTTTCGCGGTGTTGTTTGTTGGTAAACGAGACCTTTTTGTTGTACTCGTGTTCGACGCACCTGAATCGAAGAGGGTTTTGGCTGAACGTGTGGTGATGATGTCACACGGCGAGTCTCGGCCCGAATCTGCTGAAAATCTGCGGTGATTTTTTAAAAAATTGCGAACTCCTCCGAATATTGCGGCGTTTGCTTGGTTTTGCGTTAATCTCTGAAATCGGAAAATCCTGAAGGGACTGTTTATTAGTTTAACGTTGTTTCCTTCATTACCCACAATGCCGATGGTGCTGTCAGTCAGATTCAGCCCTTGCTTCATCTCTACCTAAAGACAGCGATGCAGTGGCGCTTTAGTCCGGTAGTCTGTCCAGATCCCTCTGCTCAAACAGCTTCGACTTTCACGTTAATAACGGCATCGATGCCGTCGCGCTCTTCATCTCGTGGATCGCTAATTAACGCATTGCATTCTGGGACTTTGAGCCTAACCATTTGTACTGACGTCTCTACGTCGGAGTTCTCATCTATATGACGTTGATTTGTTGAAGACGGCGACTGAGAAAAGAAGCTCTTGCGCTTTTGATTCGCTCATTAGCTAACTGTGCTAGCAGTAACAACGATTCCACGTGACATCGGCACAGCGCACGGCCGCTAACTTTTACACGAGAATAACGTAAATACAGCACAAAGCAACAAATCAGCAGCAGACTATTCATATGCCAAGAATATGACAAATATTTCAATATAAATATATTTAATGTGTTTCAGGATGGATCCTTTAAGGGGTTAAAAAAACATACATGTGAAAATGTGTGTGTGTGTGTGTGTGTGTGTGTGTGTGTGTGTGGTATATCGATGTCTAATTCTTGCTCTTTGTATCACTTAAATTTACAGGAGCAGAAATATGCATGTCTGTGTGTGTGTGTGTGTGTATGTAGGAGTGAGTGCAGCCTGCAACCAGGATGAGGTTGAGCACACAGGGTCCCCCCCCTGTGCGTGTGTGTGTGTGTTGTTGCCCGAGACTGTGTGTGGGAGGTGGAGAGAGGGTGTGAGTGCTGTGTGTGGCGCTCCACATCCACTCAGCCAGGATGAGGTGGGGAGAGAGAGAGTGTGTGGGGGGGGGGAGAGGGATAGGGAGAGAGAGAGTGTGTGTGGGGGGGGGGAGGGATAGAGAGAGAGAGAGAGAGAGATGAGAGATGGATGACAGGGGGAGGCACACTGCTCTGCTTCGATCTCTCCACACAAATGCATTAGCCTCTTTACCACATGTGCCCAGCCCTCAGAAGCCACAGGCCACCCGCTCTCAGCGCGGTGCACAGGCAGCCTGAGTGGCGCTCACAATCATCTGAGAGGTTAATGGAATATTTTCAGGTCGTATCGCTCGTATTCGGACAGCGTGTATTCAAAATAGTTGTGTGAAAAGTTTGAATAAATATACATCGACATTAAGGGAAAGGCATACAAATGCAGTAAATGTGAATTTGAGAAAATAACTTGCACTATGGTGGTTAAACAAGGCATATATATATATATATATATATATATATATATATATATATATATACCAAAAATGTATATATATACCAAAAATGAGTTTAGTAATTAAATGTTGGGGTTTTTTTTTACATATGTGTGAGAAGTAAGTATAGCTTATTGGTATTAAAAAAAACTAAAAAGATACTTACAATGGGGGAAATAAGTATTGGACGCGTCCACATTTTTTTGTTGACGAGGTTATTCACATGAAATTTTCACCAGACATCGGTATTAACTCCAGAAATCCAAAAATATAAAGAATTCACAACATTAACGTCCATAAATAAAGTCATGTGTAATAAAGTAGAATGACACGGGGAAAAAAGTATTGAACACGCTAAGAAAAAGCAGTTCTCCGAGGTAAGGCTGAAATCTGTAAGTAATTACACCCCCTATCTGTGCAAATGAATATCAGCTGGGTGAGTAAATTGATGGTCTATAAAAAGCCTTTTCGTTAACCAAGGTGTCACACAAGAAACATCTCATGATGGGTAAAAGCAAAGAGCTCTCCCAAGACCTTTGGAACCTTATTGTTGTGAAACATATTGATGTAACTGGATACAGACGTATTTCAAAACCACAAATGGAAGCAACATCACTCCGTCATCAACCGGCCACGCACAGGAGCTCCTCGCAAGATTTCTGACCAGGGAGTCAGAAGAATAGTCAGAAGAGTAGCCCAAGAGCCAAGGAGCACTCGGAAAGAGCTCCAGAAACACTTGGAGGCAGAAGGTGCCATCGTCACAGAGAAAACAATAGGCGATGCACTCCACTGTTCACACTCACAATGCAAGACTCCATTACTAAAGAAAAGGCATGTCGAAGCTCATTTAAAGTTTGCTACAAGTCATTTGGACAAGACTATGAAATACTGGGAGAGTGTAGTCTGGTCAGACGAGAGCAAAATTGAACTTTTTGTCTGTCATACTACACACCATGTCTGGAGAAGCAATGTCACTGCACATCACCCTAAAAACACTACACCAACAGTGAAGTTTGGAGGTGGAAGCATCATGGTGTGGGGCTGTTCTTCATCACATGGTACTGGCAGACTTCATATAACTGAAGGAACGATGAATGGAGCTCTTTACCGGGAGTTTCTTGAGAAGAATCTGCTGCCATCCACCGGGATGATGAAGATGAGACGTGGGTGGAGCTTCCAGCAGGACAACGATCCAAAGCATACAGCAAAGGAAACTCTCCATTGGGTTCGGAGAAAAATCAAGGTGTTAGAACGGCCCAGTCAATCACCTGACTCCAATCCAATTGAAGATTTAAAGACGATATGTTTAGAAGAACGGGCCGAAATCACACCTGAATACTGCGGACCATTCATTTCTTCATACAGGAAGTGTCTTGAAGCGTCATTACAAACAAAGACTTCTCCACTAAGTATTAAATACATTTCAGTTAGCGTGTTCAACACTTTTTTCCCGTGTCATTCCACTTTATTACACATAACTTCATTTATGGACTTTAATGTTGTGAATTCTTTATATGTGTGGATTTCTCGAGTGAATACTGATGTCTGGTGAAAATTTCATCTGAATCACCTCACTGGAAATATACTTACTGGAAAAAATGTTGACGTGTCCAATACTTATTTCCCCCGCTGTATTTTAGGTCACACCTTTACATCTCAATATCTTAAAGTCACCATATCATATGAATATTATTAATATTAATATAGAGTTATGTTTGTGTATATTTAGTCATATCCGTCAGACAATTTTAACCAAAACTACTTACAATCCAATTGAGTTGAAGGTCTTGCTTTGGTGGATTTGAAGTTCCAATCAGAAACCCACAGCTTTAACCACTGTCGTCAGCCTGAAGCAGCGGGTTTTCACCTCTCGAATTTCTTCACTGAGATGGCGTGATATCAGCTGATTATCCGCGATCCTGGTGTGACGTGCTTCTGCAGAATAAACACTGGTTTAGTAAACAGCTAACGCTGAGTTACATTATAGCTTACATTATACACAGTATCACTGTGTACGGTATACAGCTATAAACAGTCATTTCCTCACCATCATCTCTCTCTCTCTCTCTCTCTCCTTGTTAATAATTTAAAAACAATGCAGAACTGCAAAGTGCACGTCTTCCCCGTGCCAGAAAATGTACTGAATGTTTCAAAACGCTGACACTGGAGACTCCTTCCATAAAATTTAAATAAACGTTTCCTTACAGAAATCTTCACAATACCACAGATGTCTTAGTATAATTGTTAGTATTGTATTACGTCAGGTGTCGACCATACAAGTCCCCATACAAACAAAGTAGTTGTTCTATAGAAACGATAGCGTTACTGCGTTACAGCTGGAGCTACAGAGCTGCTGTTCTAAAAATTTAAACACCTTCTAACCAATCAGAATTGAGAATTGAACAGCTCTATTGTATGATTGAAATATATATATATATATATATACACATACACACACATATATGTCTGTGTGTGTGTGATATTTGTTATAGGCTTATGGAAACCTGCCAGCTCTATGAGGCACTCTGCCAAAAAATAAAAAAATAGATTTAATACCGCTGGTCTTAAGATCTCTGAATATGTTCTGAACTTTTGGCATGTCAGCAGCTTGCCTTCGGCTATTTTAGAAAATTCCTGATCAAGCTCAGGGTATGGAAATGAAAAAAGAAAGAAGAAGGAAGGGAATGTTCTAGAAAGGACAGCAGCATATTCAAACAGGAATGTGGTGTGTGCCAGCAGAATGCTGTTTTCTTCTCTCTCTCTCTCTCTCTCTCTCTCTCTCTCTCTCTCTCTCTCGGAGGCCTGGCCTGGCTGCTCTGTGTCAGAGACGTGGAACAGGCGGCATTACACAACAGGAAGTGAGGCAGGTCCCCGGAGCTTTAAGACAAATAGACCGGTTTGATCAAGTTTAGCGCCGGGCTCCCCAGAGCCTGCCTCTCAATAGTGGCGCCACTTCGCAAACACACACACACACACACACACACACACACGCAAGAGAAAGAGAGTGCTTACAGCTTCATCTAGCTTTCTGCTCGCTCTGTTTCTCCTACAACACGGGCAAAATGGCTGAGACGCGAGCGTGTGATGATATATTACCATCTACATCATGACCAATTCCTGAGATATCACAGATATCATGAGCACGCTCATAATCCTGGCTTTTACAATCCCAGGCTTACAATCTGATGTTAAAATCTATTTTCATACCATGTTCAATTTTCCTTCCTTTTTCCAGGCTAAAGAATTCATTTCAGTAGATTTTAAACTAGGCCTAAATGTGAAAGTTTCCCCTCCCCCTAACCTCATGGAAGGCTAAATCTAATGCTGTTGACTTTCTCAGTACTTCTGTATAAAACTGATTTGGGGGCGGGGCTACATTTAAACTCAGTATTTGATTACCCTAAATAAACTCCACAGCCTTGGATTAATCACCCAAGAACAGAAGGTGGCACCTGGTTCCGTGAGCCACAGAACCTCAACGCTAAGCTAGCTAGCTAGCTAGGTTACCCAAGCCAACGTATGGTTAAGTGTTATGGTTGTAGATTAGATTAGATTAGATTATATTCTGAGGTGCTGACAAATAAATTACAGACAATGAATCCAAATCGAGACTGAATACTGAAATTTCACTCACGTCAATGCGAGCTTTCTGATTAGCAGTTAGCTTGTTGGCTAGATTAGTTAGCTAATGAAAGTTATGATAAGATATAATGGCAAGCGGATATATCTTATTTGCATATTCATTAATATTCATATATCCTGGTAAAAAGTGATGATTCCCGGGCATTTTGAGCCAACACTTGGGGGCATGTACAGGACATCCTGAAGTGTTTTATTCCTCTTATACCACATCAGTTTCCCAACAATAACCATTTTTGATGTATTAAAGAATGACACGTTGTACTTTTTATCCAGTTATGGTTACATTTAATGTTGTGGAAGCTCCACAAAGCAAGATAGTACCAGTTATCACTTATTTTAAATAAAAATACCGATGAATTAAGTGATGAATGGAAAGCCAGGTATATACATTAGAAGTGAATAATTAAAAAAAAAAACAGTAACAATACGTAATGATGTAAATCATGCACCAAAAAAAAAAAAAAAAAAAAAAAAAAAAAAACCTTACAGTTGCAGGTTTTTATCGAATATACGGCTGTTAATTTTAATTCTGCATTTGATTTGTTGGACAAATCAACTATGCAGTGTTAGCATTGAAGTAGTGAGTAATGATTTTCCACGGTTCTCTCTCTATTCATGGCGTACATCAATTCAATACTGAAAAACAAAAAAAAAAGTTTCCCAGAATACAGTGGATTCACTCCAGGAATGCCGGTTAAAGAATAACTAAAAACAGGATCTAGGAGCAATGGAGCCTTATGGAGAAGCCAAGTCTAGTCTTCAGCTGCTCATTAATACGCACACACTCACACACACACACACACACACACACACACACACACACAATCAAAAGTTATCTGCACACTGTCCAGTCCCGCAATCTAAAAAAGCATGATGGAAAAAAAAAAGTCTCCAGTCAGCAAAAGCAAGTTACCATTGTTTCAGCTTGTCAAAAGCTTCCACAGAGGAGAGAACATTCCAGCACTCTGAGCCGGCGGGAGGGACGGGCCGAGCGGTATAGTGGTAAAACCAGGCACAGCCGACCACAGAGCTCCAAACACTCGCGAACACTCACTCTCACAAAGCTTACACTGTGCTATTATTCAACATTTCAATGCTTATAATGCACATGAATATGAATCTTTCTTACTGTTGGTCTTGCTTATCTAAACACAAACCCGTACGCACACACTACGGCAACGTAGTCGGGTAAAATGACCACACGCTACTGTGCTTTCCCCATGTCTGGACATAATAATGGAGAACCATTTTTCAAGCAAACAGGCAAAATGGACAAAAACTAAAGCTGAGCATTCTGTCGTATGATTTTGAGCCTGGAGGGCACGGTGGTTTAGTGGTTAGCACTTTGCGTCGCACCGCCGGGGTTGGGGGTTCGAATCCTACCTACAATACTCTTTGTACGGAGTTTGCATGTTCGGGGGTCTCCTCCGGGTACTCCGGATTCCTTCCCCAGTCCAAAATAACTCATTGTAGGCTGATTATCTAAACATTTCCAACTTGTCTAGAGTGTGTGTGATTGTCCTCCCTGTCCAGGGTGTCCCTCGCCTTGTGCCCCACGACCCTGTGTAGGATTAGCGGTACAGAAAATGGATGGATTTTGTGGGCCTGATCACAACAAATTCTTTGGTCATATCAGTACATATAACCTAACAAGTTAGTGCCATTGCCACCAAAGACGGATGATGACACAGTTCTGGAAATGTGTGTGAAAGCTGCTCCAATACTATCATCTAAAATCCCTCAATAGGATTACGCCACACTCACAGGACAGCTACAAACGCAACAGAAATATGGACGGAACCATCCGAATGTTTGAGTTTAGGAAAGCACGTTCTCTGCACCAGCCTGGATTGATGACATAAGCAAAATGTAGTCATTTTCTTTAATAGCTAGAGGATCTGTCATGGAGAACGCACTTTATCATACAGCATGTTATAGAATTTATCCCAGGGTTTTATTGCGATCGTCTCGTACATTGTGTTAAAAAATAGTTCTCACTAAGTGTTTGGTGAAGAGGTCTATTTGCACCCTGGGGGAATGTATTTACACACTTAAACACCAAAAAGAGAAATAAAATGTACATGGCACAGAATATATATGAGCTGTCCGTATCGTATATCTAAATATTGCTAAAAAAAAGTATTTAAATGGTACTTTCTTTGACCATATAGGCTCAATCATAAAAAACCTTATCGTTTCAAAGTCTCGATTAGCTAAACACGGCACTGCAAAGTAGTTTGTTTAGCTAATGTTGCTGCTACTCCAATAGCTAGTAGCTAGCAAGCTAGATGATGTTAGGCTAAGTATATTTGAAAATAAAAACAAAGTGCTATCAAGCTAGCTATTGATCCGATTCTAATATTTTGTTTAAAAAAAAACAAACAAAACAAAACAAAAAAACCAGTTAGCTAACAATAGTCTATTTATCACACTGTATGATTAAAACAAGTAGCTAAGTTTGCTAGCAAAAGTGTTAGCCATCATCCTTTCACATGGTGACGGGTTGTGTTTAAGAGAGGGAGAACAGCATACATGGACATGATTCCTCTTTTCACCTAGGTCTAAGTAGCCTCTCAAAAATATTACATTATAGAAAGAAATTTTTAATCAGTTTAGGAGTGGGTGGAGTACAAGGCGCACACTGATGACATCAGAAGGCAGCGACAGGCTAACACGATGTCATTCCAAGAACATGTTTCATTATATACAAGTTAGAGATTATATAGTTCACACTATTCCTTCTCTCAGTCCATTTCTTTCTCCAAAACATCCCTTCATCCACTTGTTTACTTTCGGTACACGTCTCTCTCTCTCTCTCTCTCTCTCTCTCTATCACTTTGTCTGTCTGTCTTTCATTGTCTTTTTCTCTCACTCACTCTACCTCTCTTACTGTCGCTCACTCTCTCTTTGTCTTTCTTTCATTCTTTATCCCTCACTCACTTTCAATCTCACTCTCTTTGTCTTTCTCTAATTCTTTATCTCTCTCTCACACACACACACACACACACACACACACACACACACACACACAATCTTTCTCTTACTCTGCCTCTCACTCTCTCTGTCACTCACTCAGTCTCTCTGCCACTCTCAATCTCTCACTCGCTATCTGTGTCTTTCACTCTGTCTCTCTATCTTACTCTACCTCTCAGTCTCTCTCTCTCTCTCTCTCTGGGATTTAGAAGCTTGCAGTATGAAACGCAGCAGTGCTGCTTGTTTACTTCAAGGCCATGGAGGAAAGTTATAAAGAATCTGATGTTATCACTGCAAGGTATTCAAAATATCCACTTCTCTCTCTCTCTCTCTCTCTCTCTCTCTCTCTCTCTCTCTCTCTCTCTCTCTCTCTCTCTCTCTCTCCTCCCTGCTGTCTCTCTTTCTTTCATTTCCTACATCTCCTTCCCATCTTCTCTGACAACCTGACCTTTCTCTCACCCTCCCCACAATTCACCTCGACCTCTGTCCATCATCGCTGTATTTGCACAGGCTACTGTTTGTAATATATCCTGCATGTCCACCTCCTTCTCTTCTTTCACACACATGCAATTTTTAGACTCCTGCTTTCCATCCTCTCTATCTTTTCATTCCCTCCTTCTCTGTCTATCCTCACTAGACTTCTGGGAGACCATGGCAAGTGTTTCACTTTTTTTCTGCTTCCACAGGCTTTTTTTCCCCCCCAAGCTTTGTCACTCAGTGCGACATGTCCTGTCACATGGTCCATTCGCTTCAACAGACACATGGCCAGAGAAGCGCTGTTGTTGGCTCCCTCTTTCCATTTCTCTCCATCCCAGTGGCAGAAAATGGGAACCAGTCTCCATCAGATGTGTATCTGCCCCTTCAGATGTGTCTCCGAGCAGCAGTATGGCTATCTAAGGCTAAAATCACGTGTCTAGAGTCTGTGTGTCTAGATAACCGTTATTAATGTTGTGTTTCGGGAGGCATTTGGTGCGAGTAGAGCAAGAACAGAGTCACAGTGCAGAACACAACATTTTGTTCAACAGTGTGTGTGTGTGTGTGTGTGTGTGTGTGTTCGCGCCCTGACACATTAATCCCACACCCGTCTGTACTGCATTCCGTAAAGTACACCAGAAATTTTGACATAAGCTTGCTAGAAGTGGCCACTGCATAGCAAGGACTTGCACTGTATTTATATCACAACACTGCTGAATTATTGATTCTGAAAACCTAGAATTTTCGAGATTTCTGCGGAAATATAACCTAAAATATTATCAGTCCTACAAGTAGATAAAGAGAACCCAATTAAACAGATGAGACGAAAATATTATACTTGGTCATTTATTTATTGAGGGAAATGAACCAATATTACATTGAGTGGCAAAAGTATGTGAACGTTTGCTTTCAGTATCTGGTGTGATCCTCTTGTGCGGGAATAACTGTAACTAAACGTTTGGGGTAAGTGTTGATCAGTCCTGCACGTCGGCTTGGAGGAGTTTTATCCCGTTCCTCAGTACAGAACAGCTTCGACTCTGGGATGTTGGTGTGTTTCCTCACATGAACTGCTCGCTTCAGGTCCTTCTACAACATTTCTATTGGATTAAGGTCAGGACTTTGACTCGGCCGTTCCAAAACATAAAAAAAACAACACTACTTGTGTGTTGTTATTTAACAAAGATATATGAATAATCATCAGTTATGTGGTGAAGCTTTCTGTAAGGAGATGTTTATTTAACATTTATAGAAGGAGTCTCCAGTGTCAGTGCTAAAATCGTAACAGGAAGTTTTCCGACATGCGAGAGGAATTTGAGCTTCGTGGATTCTTGGTATCATAACAAGCTGCATTTGTGTTTGTTTATTAACAAGGAAAGAAAAATCATAGCTTCTATAACATGAGATAACAGCAAGTAAGCTTAAATGTCACTATAACCTGAACTTTTATTCTTTATTTATTTATTTAAAAAAAAAAAAATCATTGGCACATTGCTGTGGTATAAGTGGAATAAATCATAGTGGGACATGCTGCTATTGGAAAATAATCAACTGGGTGATTTTTGGTTTTTAAATCTATCTAAAAGCATTAAAATGTGCGAAAGCTTCTCCTCATATCACAGTAGCAGCAGTATATTTCAATCAGAAAAACCTCCATCACTCTCAACCCTTGGGACATAATTATCAGCACTGATTTATGGTTAATGCTCAGGCTTTATTCCATTCTTTTCTTTTCTTTTCTTTTTTTCCACCCCATCATACAGGAATTCACATGTACTGTACTGTACTATGTTTGGTCCGTAGGTTGTGGAGGCCATTTTGAGTAAATTTATAGCCCAAATCTTGATTACACCAAAAAATCAAACAGTCAAATAAAGAAAATGTAAAAACGGTGGTGTAGTGGTTAGCACGTTTGCCTCGCGCCACCGGGGATGGGGTTCGAATCCCGCCTCTGCCTTGTGCGCATGGAGTTTGCATGTTCTCCCCATGCTTCGGGGGTTTCCTCGGTACTCTAGATTCCTTCCCCAGTCCAAAGACCAGTTCTAGGCTGATTGGCATCTCGAAATTATCTGTAATGTGTGCGCGAGTGTGCCCTGCGATGGGTTGGCACCCGATCCAGGGTATCTCACGCCCCGAGCTCCCTGGGATAGGCTCCAGGCTCCCTGCGACCCTGTGTCGGATAAGTGGTATGGATGGATATTATTGAATAGAATAATAATAAATACTAAAAATGGAATATTGCTTCGTTCAACTTAACACAGAAGTGCGAAATCAGAACTCAGACATTTTTCAACGTCCAAAGCTAAAGCTAATGCTAATATACACAGTATAACTCATTAAATGGTAGTTTCTATTCTACGAGCTTCAGTCGAAAGCAGCATAACACGATGATGATGTAGTTCTCTGCTTTCAAGAGCGCACAATTTGAGACTCCGCCAATGAAAATGTGTGTCTATTGGAAATTCTTAACAGCTTATATACTGTACAGCATCGGTTTTAGGACAGTAATTGATGTGGTTGGGGTTTTTTTTTTTCCCCCTTCTTTAATTTAGGAAAGTGACCCATAATACTGAAAATACCATAAGCGAATACTATAAGTGAGAATGATTATTCCTCCTCGTTATCATTATTACATCTCGGAGTAATTTGCAAATTCAACGTCAAGCTACTTGAGTGTTAAACCCTTGCTGTTAAATAAGTGTAAAACCTGCTCAGACAGCAACGAGAGGAAAAGAGGAAAGGTGAAAACAACCGAGGCCACGACGACCCCATCACGGCGCCTGTGTTAATTCATCTGAGCAACATCTAGCCACTCGTGTTTCAGCAGCGATGACACAAGACTTCAATTAAAGCCAGGCCAAGCAGGGAATTCACAGCGGCCCTCAGCAGCCCACGCCATTGATTTACTCTCCGGCACAGACGAGTCCGGGGCCTGCCTGCGATCCCATACCATATGACCTGAGCCCTGAACAGCCCTCTGAGGAGCAAACATCCCTGCCTGCCTGTCTGAACACACACACACACACACACACACATTTGTTAATGCTCTGCTGATACTGCTCTCCTCCCTCTTTCTCCCTCCTGAAAAGACGTTCCTCGGCTGGATTAGAGTTCGACATGATTACAGATTTGGTTGCAGATGCGTGTTTTGTTTACGGGGACTAAGTGACTTCTGAAAAAGGCTTTCGGCTCTGAGAGCTTTTTCTCCCCGATTCCTCTGAGGCCAACCGTCAAGCTTTTGGAGAGAGTTAGCGGGGAAAAGAAAGAGAGAGAGAGAGAGAGAGAGAGAGGAGAGAGCAAGTGAGATGAGGAAAAAGGGAGATTTTTTTTTTTTTAAACATTTTTTTTTTTTGGAGCAGAATTTGTAATATGCTAAAATATTCAGTACTCCAATGAGGTGAAAATATATCACCAGAAACCGGGGGCAGTGGGTGGGGTGGGGGGTGGGGGAGAGGGGGGGGGGGGCCTTTTAATTCAAAGCATCCGACCATCTTATTCATATTTAAAGGATAAGACCTCAGCGCAATAAGCGAAAGCAGCTTTGCATATGAGATCACAGCCAATTAAATCGACAGTTTCTAATTCAAAGAGGGAAGTCAAGCCAGGAATTTCTCAAAAGTTGCCCCTGAGAAAAAAAAAAAAATATATATATATATATATATATATATATATATATTGTTCTCTTACCCTAGTATACGACCTGTCCTGAGTGAGACAGAGAGAAAGAGAAAGAGCGAGAGAGAGAGTGAGAGAGTTTTGAAAGTTTAAAAGTAATTGATTGTTATTGTGAATGTGTGCAGCGGAGGAGAATTATGACGCAGGTCTTTGGACACGGGGGTCGCACGGTACAGACGTTATTTCATCTGTTTAAAAGCGTCCTGCTCAAATAAGTCCGTGGCTCTGGAGTTTGTCGCGAGGATGAAAACCAGGTAAGCAATGCTCATCTGTTAGCCATAACTCAAGCAGGAACCGCTTAGGGCAGAGAATAACAACAACAACAACAACAACAACAACCCTTCTCTGTATGACGCTTATATCACAAATACAAAGACAGTAATGAAAGATTAACTCATTGTGATAAGTACAAACAAGTTCATTCGGTTGTTTGGGGATTAGTACGTCCATATATCCACGGAGAGTTGAGCTGTCTGAGATAATTGCAAAGGTATGGTTCTAGCATTTCTTTCCCCACCGTTTTTGGTCACCTGTCAGCTCCCACCCTCCAGCCAGATCCCCCCCTATTATACAACAGCTACTAACCGTGAAGGCCGAAGACTAACACGTGTGTCCTCCAAGACACGTGAAGCCAGTCACCTGTATCTTTTCAAACAGGGCAGCGTAACACACTCGGTGGAAAGCGCTATCCGCCCTCTTCCACATACATGAGCTCACAGACGCTCAGGATTAGCTAGTGCCTTTGTGTTTGTCAGGGAGAGAAATTATACACCCCTCCCACCTAGAGACCACGCCTTATTTGTGCTCCACAGATATCTGCAGAACTCGCATCCTCGCATCTTTCCGTCACGACACTTGCAAGCCGTACACGTCCTCGCATTTAAAAAAAAACAAAAAACGATTCAATTCTGCAGGAGCACCGCAGACATTTTGAGAGCCGATATGCGATTACAAACTGCGCTGATTAGGATTATGTCTATTGTTAAAAGCGCTATGCAAATAAAATTGATTTGAATTGATTCACTGTCCTGTGAAGAAAACACGATATGAAGGATAAGCCGACCGCGGATAAACACTCATCCGCTACAGCATGCTTTCAGCTCATTTAATATATTTGCTCATAATTTTATCCTTAAAAATTTCTGTCCTTGAGACAAGCAGCGATGAAGAGTGTCCTCCATGTTGGAAAAAAAAAAAACAACAACAACAATGCACTTTATGGATGATACCAATAATCAATTCATTAAATAATTATAACAGAACCATGATATGCATTTCATTTTGGCCTCAAATGTCATGCCATAGATTTCTCTGACATATCGCGGTTACATCAAACTGTCAGACAGTGGCATTGGATCTGATCCGATATCACGTAAGAGAAATGGGACCGAGTCCAAGGTCAGAACCAAGGTCAGAGTAAAAACCCGTCTGTTTGCTGAAACTCCACCCTGTGCGCATAACTCTTGCTCAACGTCTGAATAGTGCTCAAGTCAGGCGTTATGTCTGAGGTCTGAACAGCGATGTGCGCAATTATATTATTAAACCTTCGCTATATTTGCTTAACTCGACTGTGAGTACGGCCCTTGGCTATCAAGGTGTTACTGCTGCGTCTGTTAAACTAGCTCCTTAACCAACATGATCTTCGCATAAATATGATAATGTATCAAAATATATGTAGATTTATGGTGGGCACCCTAATGACCCTGAGTTAATATCCTGTAGGAGTGGGAATTGATAGCTCAGTGGTTAAGACGTTGGAGACTGATCAGAAGGTCGTGGGTTCAAATCCCAGCACTGCCAAGCGTCCACTGTTGGGCCCTTGAGCAAGGCCCTTAACCCTCAGTTGTATAAATGAGATAAATGGAAGTCGCTCTGGATAATGGCGTCTGGCAAGCGCCTTAATTATAAATCCAAACAAAACAAAAAACACGGTATATAATGCACCTAAATGTATTTCCTAATCTTGTTTACGTTGAACAAAACTGCTCCTGAGTAGGTTTGGAGATTACTGGCTCGTTGTCTTAGCAACAAGTCCGACAAAAGCTTTTGGAAAGATCGGAAAACTCCGAGTTTGTGTCAAATCCGCTAACTCTGTAATCCGTCCATGAGGAACATTGCCCTGATCTGTGGAGTTCATGACGGGTTGCTGAAAAACGGTGCGTATTTGGAAGGGCCTGGCAAACAGCAAACAAGGTGAGGAGAAATGAAATAAATGAAATAACAGTCTTGTGATCGTCAGAGCTTGGAACGATGCCTGCAGCAGCGCCTGAGCGCGAGAAAGCGAGACACAGAGAGAGCGAGAGTGTGTGTGTGTGTGTGTGTGAAAGTGTGAGAAGGACAGGGGAGGGAGAGAGAGCGAGAGAGGAAGAGGAGTGGTGGAGATTTAGAGGAAGGCAGAGGGAGGTAGGAAGAAGGCAAAAGGGTGACGGAGCAAGGAAGAGAGTCTGAAAAGGAGAAGTGAAAGGATGGAGAGTTAGAGAGAGAGAGAGAGAGAGAGAGAGAGAGAGA
>NC_030434.2:22976437-23006437 GCF_001660625.3 Ictalurus punctatus
GTTTCTACACAGAATCTTCAAGGGTTCTCCCAGAGGACCTATAGCTGCTGTTGTTTTTCTTGGCCGACCCATTCAGTGTGTGTTTCTCAGTACACCAGTGTTTTTTTTCTTTTTCAGGACATTCCAAATTATTGTACTGTCTATGCCAAATGCTTAAGTAATGCCTCTGACTGATTTTCCCTCTTTTCTCAGCTTCAAAATGGCTTGCTTTTCTCCCCTAGACAGCTCTCTGCTCTTCACGTTGGCTTATCCTTTTTAACATCAAATGCAGTCTTCACCGGTGAAACTGAAAGCTAAACCCAACGGTTTCCCCACTGCGTGGTCCAACTCTCGAATCTGATTGGTCAGAAGGTGTGTATTATTTCTGTATAACAGCACGGCTCGGACAGTAGTTCCAGCTGTAACATAACTCGAATACGTTATCGTTTCTATAGTAACCGCTCATATACCGGGACATGTTATGTTGGCGGATGCGTCAAATAACCTAATCCTAAAATAATAAATAGATTAAATTAACAAAGTAAAATTTATAATCAGTAATGTGTTAGGACGTGTTTACTGAACATTTATAGATGCAGTCTCGGATGTCAGCGCTTTGTAACAGTCACGGTGCTTTTTAAAGTTTCCCAGCACAGGAAAATCTTGAGGACAGAGGAATTTACGCTTTCCACTTTCTCAGTAAAAAACATCAGTCTGCGGTTTTTGACAGAGAGAGGGAAAAAGGAGAAGCTGGTGAGGGGGAATGACTGTCGCGGCTATAATGTAAGCGATAACAGGAACTAACTTGTCTCTCGGATATTCCATGACATTACATGTAACTTTAAATCATTAAAAAGCGTGATGTGTCGTTCATTAATAAATTAAACAGTGTCATTACTGACAAATTACTGTGGTATAACCTGAATGACATGCCACACCGCGCAGTTATAAAAAGACAATACACCTCAGGCTGTATTACACCATACATTCTGTCGTGTATTATTCCTTACATAATACACTGCCCTCCACTAATGTTGGCACCCTTGGTAAATATGAGCTGGGAAACATTGTTGTTATTGTTTAACCTTTTGACCTTTTGTTAAAACATTATTCACAAAAATACTCTGCTCTCATGGATATTAAAACAATTGTAATATATATATATATATATATATATATATATATATATATATATATATATATATATATATATATATCTTTGTTAAATATGGATATAGTTTTTCTGCCAGAGGACCAGAGGTCTTACCCACTGTTATATAAGTAATATATAAGTAATGTAATATACACAGTCCCCTCTGAAACTGTAAGGCCAATTTCTATTTTATTTTATTTTTTGTGCTGTAGACTGAAGACATTTGGGTTTGAGGTCAGAAGACATAATATATAATATGAGACTTGAATTTAGCATTTCAGCTTTCATTTCCTGGTATTTACTGTATATGTAGATATGTTAAACGACATTTTGTATCGGACCACCCAATTTCCAAGGTGACTGACAGGTGTTTCTTGTTACCCAGGTGCGTCCTGTTAGATTGACTGATTGAACAATAAATAACTCTGAGCATCTACGGTTGATTTTAGCCTTCAATTTCACCTGTGAAGAGCGCATTTGTTGTTAAAAAGGATAAGCCAACATGAAGGTCAGAGAGCTGTCTATGGGAGAAGAGCACGCCATTTTGAAGCTGAGAATAGAAGAAAAATCTATCAGAGCCGATACAACAATTTGGAATGTCCTGAAAAAGAAAGAAACCACTGGTGTACTGAGCAACCGACATCGGACGGGTCGGCCGAGGAAAAGCTGATAGCAGAAACATTGAGAGAATTGTGAGGAAAACCCCCAAAACAAACCGTCAGTGACATCACCAACAACCTCCACAGGGCAGACGTGAAGGTTTTACAATCCACCGTTCGAAAACTTCGAGAGTAGAAATATAGAAGTGCAAACCACTCAACAGCAGTAAGATTTGGAAAGCCAGATTAGAATTCAAAGTAATACCGAGATGAACCACAAAGGTTCTGGAACCAAGATGAACCTCTACCGAAGTGATGGAAAGGCCAAAGTGTGGAGAAAGAAAAGGATCTTCTCATGATGCAAAAGATACAAGCTTATCTGTGAAACATGGTGGAGGTAGCGTCATGGCTTGGGCTTACATTGTCGTTTTCAAACGCAAATATCTGGTGTATAGCACAAACAAATGAATTGGCCTTGCTGTTCCAATGGTTTCAGAGGGGCCTGTATATAAAAATCCAGACAGTAACTGCAGTGTGTTAAGTAATTATCGTAGATGTAGTGAACGTTAAGCAAAGTACACAAAGTTTCCAGACAAACAGGATGTTTTGGACAAAGTACTGTTTCTCTGGAAACTATAAATAAATATATATTCATATCCTGTCATGTTTAGTAATGCAGTAATGGCTTTATCCTGGCCAGGGTTGCAGTGGAACAGTCCAGCTTAAATAAAGGCGTCTTATATTTACACACCACAACAGTATCTCGGATCTTTTAGTTTTCTTTGTGACAGCAATTCACTGCAGCTCTTTGAATCCTGCATCATACGCCTGACGCTACCATGTCACGAACATATCATAGCAGAGGTCAGACTCTTGCGATCGCCACGATGGCCGCATGATATCGTCTGAAGTCACGATAGCGAACGTCACATGCTAAATTGTAGATATTAGAACGGATATTAGGACAGATCGTTCGTAACACATATCATCACACTCGATGAGATAAATGTTACACCTGCTCTAACCTCAAAACATAACCGCTCATGACACACCGCACGTCTCGGCATATTTGCTACCAAGAATCGCTACCAAGGAGCGACGTCACTGAGGTCTTTCACGTAACATGACAAAAATAGCCGAAAACGATCAGAGAATAGAAATAAAACAAACAAGAAAGTATGCTACGAAAGGAATAGAACACTCGGGGATGTGATTTGATGGGAAATTAAGCATTATTTTCCTATAATAGCACCGTGTTTTATTCCTCATATACCGCAGCAGTTTGTCAACACTCATAAGTTGTACTTTTGAACTGTTTCTAGTTACATTCAGTGATTTGGTTTGTCCATGAAACAAGTTAGTTCATCTCATTTCTTACGTTATAGCAGCTACAATCAGTCATTTCCTCACCAGCCTTTCCATTTTTTCTCCCTCTCTTGAGGTTAATAAGACTAGAAACCTGTGATTGGTCTATTTTCTATAAAAGCTTCTGTTATATAATAATATATAATATATAATAAATGCCTTCTGACCAATCAGGTGCAAGAATTCAGCAGGTTGTGGTATAATTATGGCCACTTCCTCAACTTTATTTTTATTTCTGTTCTGTTCTCGCCCCCACTAACATATCCAAACGTACTGTATTATTACTGAGTGTTGTTATGGTTATGGGAAGTTTTACATCTCTCTTTTTTTTTTAAAATATTTCCACACACTTTAGATTATACATCAGTGCCATTATTATTATTTGTACGTTTTGTTTCACCACGTGTCAGCGATGCACGAGTATGGGCAGCGCTTAAACCGTTATTTACACCTGTTGTGATGGTTACATTCCTAAAGGGTTTCATAAGATCAGCAGCATTGATTTAACACTGATTGGTGAGAGGTATGAGGACATTTTAATAGACAGTTAGTGAGAAGTATTTTCTTTGGACATGTTCGGTTTTATCTGAGGTATTATATAACATGTCACATGACACCGAAACTATGCAAAAAGGATCCAACATGTTGGATAACAAATCATAATCATTGTAACGGAATGCATAAGGTACATTAAAGCATCACCGGACATTAACAGTCATGATAGAGAATGAGTGGTTTATGACATAGTTATGTGGGTCACATGACACGAGATTTGAGATTCGAGCTAGTGACACTCTTGACGTTAAGGAATAAAGTTGTCAACATTGTGATAGAAGATTGTGTGAGATGGGCTGTGACGTGATGGGAGAAGCTCAGCGTGATAGGCAGGAGCAGGACCGTGAAGGGCTTTGAAAGTAATGAAAAGTAGCGTATATTGAATGCAGGAAGAGACACGTAACCAGAGAAAATGATACGGCATGGGTGTGATATGAGCAGATGTGGGTTGGTACTCTGAGCAGCTGAGTTTTTAATGTGTTGAAGTGTGTATAGAGTTTTAGCTGTTAAATAGATAAGGACAACATTAAAAGGTCTATACTTTTAGCCGTTCTACTTTCAGAGGCAAGGTTATTGTCTTACACATCAGCGACTTTGTATCTTGCGATTCAGGCTTTTGTTCTCACTAGTTTGAGTTAACATCTCGCAATTCTGACTTTTTTTCTGGTAAATACTAATCTACATTTTGCAATTCTGACTTTTTTTGTGCAAAAAAAACGAGTTTACATCCGAGTCAAGTGGATGTCTAAATTGCGAGAGAGAGAAAAAAAAAAGTATGAGAACTGCGAGATGTAAACTCGTAATTGCGAGAAATAAAGTCGGAAATTGTGAGATGTAAACTCGTAATTCTGACTTTATTTCTTTGAGATTTCTGATTGATCTCTTTTGTGGAAGTGTGTCATGGCATGAACAAAGGAGATTTCTGAGGACCTCAGAAAAAGAGTTGTTGATGTTCATCAGTCTGGAAAAGGTTACAAAACCATCTCTAAAGAGTTTGGACGCCACCGATCCACAGTCAGACAGATTGTGTACAAAAGGAGGAAATTCAAGACCATTGTTAACCTCCCCAGGAGTGTTGATCAACAAAGATCACTCCAAGAGCGAGACGTGTAATAGTCCACGAGGTTACAAAGGAACACAGAGTAACTTCTAAACAACTAGAGTCCTCTCTCACATTGGCTAATGTTAATGTTCATGATTCCACCATCAGGAGAACACTCAACAACAATGGTGTGCATGGCAGGGTTGCAAGGAGAAAACCACTGCTGTTCTCCAAAAAGAACATTTCTGCCCATCTGCAGTTTACTAAAGATCACGTGGACAAGCCAGAAGGCTACTGGAACGATGCTTTGTGGACGGATGATACCAAAATAGAACTTTCTCGTTTAAATGTCGAGGTGTTATGTAATGTGTTATGTTTGAAGAAAGGAAAACACTGCATTCCAGCATAAGAACCTTCTCTCATCTGTGAAACCTGGTGGTGGTAGTGTCATGGTTTGGGCCTCTTTTTTTCTGTATCTGGACCAGGACGGCTTGCCATCATTGATGGAACAATGAATCTGATTTATTTGAGCGAATTCTAAAGGAAAATGTCAGGACATCTGTCTGTGACCTGAATCTCAAGAGAAAGTGGGTCATGCAGCAAGACAATGACCCTAAGCACACGAGTCGTTCTACCAAAGAATGATTAAAGAAGAATAACGTGAATGTTTTGGAACGGCCGAGTCAAAGTCCTGACCTTAATCCAATAGAAATGTCGTGGAAGGACCTGAAGCAAGCAGTTCATGTGAGGAAACCCACCAACATCCCAGCGTCGAAGCTGTTCTGTACTGAGGAACGGGATAAAACTCCTCCAAGCCGACGTGCAGGACTGATCGACACTTACCCCAAACGTTTAGTTACAGTTATTCCCGCACAAGAGGATCACACCAGATACTGAAAGCAAACGTTCACATACTCACTCACAGATATGTCATACTGGATCATTTCCCGCAATAAATAAATGACCAAGTATAATATTTTTATCTCATTTGGGTTCTCTTGATCTACTTGTAAGACTTGTGTGAAAATCTGGTGTTGTTTTAGGTCACATTTATTACAGAAATATAGAACATTCTAAACTATTAAGCACCACCGAAGCGCTATGTCTGGTTTGTCAGTGTTACATAGAAGAAAGTTCTCATTCATCCAGGTCAGAAATGCATCCCGTCCAAACCTGTACTGTTGGAATGATAGGAGACTTGTGGTTGAGAGCTGTGGTAGAATTTACACTTACACAACGATACATATGAAATAAGGAGGAAATAAAGTACAAAATATTGTTCCGCAGTACAATTCTAACATCAGTGTTATGATCAAAAACAATTTAAAAAAAAATAAAAAATCACAATAAAAGAACACTTCCTGTGACCCTTTTTTGGTTGTTTTGAAAACTTATTACTGTACACACACACACACACACACACACACTCTACTGGTTCACTGAGCCATGAGGGACCCACACAGTCACCGTGTCTCCTCATAGTGTCACCTTCCCAGTCGACCAACCTTAAAGGACGGATAAACGTGCAATGTCACAAAACCGTGTCTTCATTCATACACACACACTCTCCACAGATGTGTTACAGGAACTGTGGGTAATATTTTGACCATCACACATCCAAATCAGGGCATTTCAAAGGCAAGCCAAAGACCTTTGTTTCATCTGTCAACTGCTGTATCAACATTCAAACATATGGGTCCGCTGGGGAGCTACGTTAAAAACGGTTGGGTCTATTGTTGCCACACACACACACACACACACACACACACACACACACACACACACACACACACACACACACACACACACACACACACTAGGGCAGATGCCAGGTAGCAGGATCAGGGATCAGAGCGCTCTCCACATGGGGAGTTCAGCAACGGGCTACGGCTCAAACCCTACAGCCAAAATCTGTAACTAATTCCACCGAGTGTGTGTGCCTCTGCGTGTGTGTGCGCATGTACGTGTGTGTCTCTGCGCGTGTGTGTGTGTGTGTGTTAGTGCAGTCAGAATGAATTTAATTGCTTAAAAATAATCCGATTTTTAAATAATCAGCCTATTTTAAAGACCAAATGTTTAAGATCGCAGGTTCTCCTGTCAGCCCACTGAACACATTTCCTAAACATCATACTGTATATGGCACACTTTATTATTAAAGCATTTCTTTTTTAACATTATTTGTACACGTAAGTAATAAGGCATATAGTGCACTAAGTAGGGTCTAAGAAGGCTATTATGTTATATCCTTTGTAGGGAGCAGATAGCGGATGGGACATCTTTATGTGAATCCTGAGTAGTGTAAGAAACACAGAAAAACTTCACCTAACTTCACATGTGGATTTTTTTTTTTGTTCTCTGTAAGGGAATTTTGCGCTAAATATCAACACCAAGTAAACCACACCTAAAACATGACTTCATGATAAAAGTTTGTATTTCTTTGTTTTAGAAAGCGACACAGATTTCTTCTGTGGTCTATGTAATATGAACTCAGGCGTGTAGCAATGCTGCGGATGTTATTATATACACCGGACTGCCATAACGTTAAATCCACCTGACTAATATTGTGTAGGTCCTCCTTGTGCTGCAAAAACAGCTCTGACTCCACAAGACCTCTCAAGATGTTATCAGGAGATCCTTTAAGTCCTGTAAGTTGTGCGGTGGGATTGCGTGGATCGGACTTGTTTATCCAGAACATCCCACGGATGCTGGATCGGATTGAGATCTGGGGAATTTGAAGGCCGAGTCAACACCTTGAGATCTCATGGTTTTGTTCCTCAAACCGTTCCCGAACAATGTTTGCAGTGCGATGGGACGCATTATCATTAGAGAACACCGCTGACGTGACGGGGTGTACCTGGTCTGCAACAATGTTTAGGTAGGTAGTACGTGTCAAAGTAACGTCCACATGAATGCCAGGACCCAAGGTTTCCCAGCAGAACATTACCCAGAGCATCACACTGCCTCCACCAGCCTTGCCTTCTTTCCATAATGCATCCTGGTGCCTTCTTTTCCCCAGGTAAGGACATTGTCCTTCCTTTGGACCACTTTTTTGGTAGGAACTAACCACTGTATACTGGGAACACCCCACAAGACCTGCCGTTTTGGAGATGCCTGAACATTGTTTGAACAGATTTATATACAATAATTTCTTAAGGGATGGTTTTCCATTGTCGCATGTATAACGGTTCTAGCTTTGCAAAAGGGTTCTATTTAGAACTGTTTCTGGGATAAACTAAAAATCCCTTAAGGGTGATGGAATTCATTTTAAAACGTGTCTGTGTTTTTTTTTTTTTTTCCTGTGGGACAGTTTTGCATTGTGGAGGGAACAAAATAACATTAATTAAATTAATTCAATAAAAGAAAGCGAGAGAGAGAGAGAGAGAGAGAGAGAGATAAAAAAGTAAAGCAATTACTTTTGAGTGATTTATTTTTTTTTTTTTTGTATTTGGATTTATATTAAATATTTAATTATGAGGAAAAAAAACCCTTCTGAGCTACAGTTCAAACCTGATTTACCCAATTCATTTATTACTTATTTATTTTAATTATTAGTTCATTCTTAACAATTCTCTTTATTGCCTCTATTTTCAGCTTCTTCCCTTTAATTTGATTTTTTATTTTTTTTTCCCTTTATGCGCTGCATTTAAATGTATAAAAAGTTGCTGCATAAATAAAAAGTTTATTCTGTATTATCGGGAGCGACGGTTTTAGATGAAGACTAAGAAATTAGATTGCTTAAGAACGTTAAAAAGAACCAGACGCACACGTCGGGTAATTTACACTCCTTCCTGCATGTTACTGTATGAGAAACAGCTGATGCAGCTCCAGCTGTTTGGGCCTGTCTGGAGCCCTGCCCTGAGGGTGGAGTCTCACGCTGCAACATATCAAACGCAGTGCGTACAGGTCCTAGCTCCACCCGAAAAATGAGCTGCCCTACAGTGATATAAAGTGGTAGCAACCGGTCTGACCAGTTCAGGCGTGGCATCCGACAGCCTGATATCAAGTTTAGAAGGACAAGCTCCATGGATGTTCCAGATGTGGTTGCTGTGGTCTATTTAATGCCTAAAGTACTTTTTTTTTTTTCCCTCCAAGATCTCATCTCTCTTTTTCTTTCATCGCTGTTCCTGACAGCTGGAAGCTTAATTCTGTTCCAAACAAGGTGCGGCTGAGTCTCGGGGGATTCACATGGCATGAAAATAAAGAGAAGATGCCACCTAATAAAACAATGCAGGAGGTGTTTGGAAAATAAAAAGTGCCCACTTAGAGAGGGAAGTCGATCGATGTGGACCTCGGTGCCTCCTGTTTTGTCCAATCATTAAAACTAGATGCCTTCCTCTCTCACTTTTCCCTTTTCTCTTTCATCACCTGCCGCGGTGGATCCTGCAGACGGGCCGGCAGCTGGCCAGTTTGGAGGGCAAGCAGCGACGAGCTTGGAGGAGGAGGAGGAGGAGGGCCGCTGGCTGGAGCTGCTTTTATCCCCCCCAGCAGAATTAATCACCAAAGCCTTCAAGCTGCCAACCAGGAGAAGAGACAGTCAGCCAAGAGGGGTTCTGGCACCAACCCAGACCTTTTCTCCCTGCAGGGCTTTTTCTCCCAGATCAAAGCCAGCCACCACCACTTTTCCTCCCTGCTTTTCTTAAACAGATCTCTCCCCCCGCCTTCTGTGGAAGTGGAGATGAGGGTGATTATAGAGAATCTGAAAGATAGCTGTTATACTGATTAGATAGAAATGGCTACAGCCTAATTCCATAATCAGAGATTTTTCAAGTGAGAAGTGGAGAGGAGAAAAAACAACAACAACAACAACAAAAAAAACAAGCACAAGCACCTGCTCACAAAGTGCAACGCCAGTCCGTCCATCGCCAACACACATCCCCATGACAACCAGAGGCCAATGAGAGGACCGTTACAGCTTGGGTCGTACGAGCTTCCAAATGCACCGGATAAATAACCTGAGCCGAAAGTGAAGGATCTGCCATTAGCCAGAATACGGCGTGATACGTTACAGCCTCGTAGATTAGGACTCATGCGAAAAGAAACGTATCTGAATGACGAGCCGAATCTTTTCCGTTAGTCATGACTCAACTGAAAAGAACCCAGATCTGATCCTGTTCTCTCGTTCTTTCATACACAGCGGTGGATAAATAATAATCTCTCTACCAATGAAAGCGGCGACACAAAAAGAACATTATCCACGTGAACTCTTGTGTTTCTTAAGCTTAATCTTAATCGGATCGTGACAACAATCCTTCCAATCTACCAGGCGTGATTCATCATTAAAAGCTAAATCTGAGCTTCACAAACTAAACAGAGCCTAGATCTCATCCTCTTGTACTTTCACATCCAGCACAGGACAGCATCAGGATTCCTCCCCTGCCTCCGTCCCCCTCGGGGCCAGCACTGCTTTAATTTATTACCGACTGGCATGAGGCCAGGCAAACATGCAGATCTGGCATGCTGGCAGAGGGCTGCCACTCACCCCCTCAGCGCTCTCTCTCTGACACACACACACACTCCTGACAGAGCGTTTTGTCAGGGGGGTGAGGGTGAGGGGTATGTGTGTGTGTGTGTGTGTGCTGTCAGTGGCACAAGGAGCCAGCGGTGGGTTTCTGCGAGAACTCTGCCCAGCTCACGGCAGCCGGTGTTACGGCTACTTATAGCTGAGCAATAAATCAAGCTGTCAGTCTCGGTCATGCCCGGCCTGTTTCACTGTTCCACGCTCCTCTAGCGCTCAACTTCCTGCCTCAAAAAAAAGCGTGACACAGCATGTCCTGAGTGGACATCTCCAGAGGAAAAAAAAAAAGTAAAAAAAAAAAATTTTTGGGCTTAAAAGGACAATGTATGACGTAATGACGACGTGTGTATTTGGGGAAGACAATGACTTTTCCATCGTCCCTGCCAAGTCAAGTCTGTTTTTCACTTTCTTTTTCTTTCTTTCTTTTTTTTAAATGTAGATTGTAGTTTCTTGTTAACTCTATTAAAAAGGTTATTTTAAATTCAACTGTAGTAAACACGGTTTTCTTAATGCTCATTGTAGTTCTCGCATAGAGAAGACGAGTGGGAAATAGCACACAGTTATCAAGCTAATTCATGTAGCATTACCGTAGCTGGCTCCGATAGCGCCATTCATTTTCTTAGCAGATATTCATGATGTGTCGCTCTGTCAGTTATTTAACACCGAGTATCTGTGACGACACACAACAATGTCGTCCGGGTAGCTACAGCTAGCTATAATCTTCCTCTGGATTGAAAAAGAAAAAAAAAAAAACAACCCCAAAACAAAACAAGGGAAAGATTAATGCTGCAGCCGAGCTAAAGGCATTCTGTTAGTGATACGTAGCAACGCTAGCTTCTCGTTTAACATACAGTACGTAGGCTACTGTATGAATTAAATCACCCATAAATCATAGTGATAGTGATGAAGAAATATTGAAATTTTCTCCACCAACATCCCTGAGCAGCAGGGGTCGACTTTCTATTTGTAGGTTTTTGTTTTATAGTGATTTCATTTTTATTCGATGCTGTTTCGAATGATTCTGCTTTCAATCTCTTGAATGTGCTGTCACACACCGATCATCACTCATTGATTCCGGTTTGTCCCATTCAAGTTTTTGTTATGTTTTCCTACTTCTGCTTAAAAAAAAATGTTTTTAGCTAGTTGGCTACCTTTACCGACGGTTTAACAAAGCGTAGCTTTTATCATTAGTGACTTAGCATGGTGCTAACTCTTTCACTTGAACTACAAGATTCTACAGATTTGCATCCGATTGGAGATGACTGTGTAAAGTTGGTGTATAATTTGCTATGAAGTGAAAGTCTGTCAGAGTTACAAATGATGACTAGATATTTAAAGACCGTCACGACAAACTTTGATGCTGGCTTGACAAAACCGGTCTGAAACTTTAAAATATTGATCAGTGGGAAATCTGAAGCTAATGTCCAGCCAGGCTCCTTCCGTCAATGTAAGTGAATGGGAGTTCTTGGGACATATAATCGTCCGCTACAGGAAAACTGAGTCCCCGATCAGGTAGACAGAATAGAGCATGAACAGCCTGAAGGACGGTGCCGAGTTCGGTGGAAGTAGCTTGAAAGCTCAAGGAATTATAACAGTCAGAAAAATTGAATGTAAGTCAATGGGAATTTTGGCCACTTGGAGCTTCCATAACGGGAATTCTGTAACTCCGATCACTTAGAAAAGTCGTAGAAACTCGGGTCAGAACAGACTCAAGTTTCGTGTTTGGTGCATGTAGCTTGAAAGCTCTGGGACGAATACCACTTAAAATTTTGGGGTCTCAGAATGAATAATAATAATAATAATAAGCAGCTTATAAAGCAGAACAGTATGTTCATAAACACCAAATGTTTACAGTAAGTGATTTGCATAATGAATTGCAGGCATACTCTTAGTATAAAATGATCAAAAACAGCCTTTTATTAAATATTTGCTACTGAATTTTAATTGTATGGTGCTTTACCCTTCACCCTTTCCCTGAAAAACAAGAAAAATTGAAGCCTACTCCTGATATGGGAGAATGTGGTGTACCTACCGTTATCAGGCGAAGAGGCAGCCGATGTACAGAATAATAATAGTAATACGTTCCTCAGCTCAAGGTCACTTTATAAAACCAATCAAAAATACTGCGAAGAACAAAAGTCACAAGAGCACAAAAGTAAACCAGAAGAAAAAAATCCCCCACAACCTGAGGCCTTAAAAGGAATGACAATTTTATCTAACAATTTGTTGTTGTTGTTTTGTTTTTTTTTTAAACAGAGCGATAGCGTTTTCACATACTTTGTAGAGCTTTGGCGCTCACTGGCACGTAATAATCGTGTGTTGAACTAATTTTTTTGCAGTTATTAGGTGCCTGGGGAGCAAATCCAAAATGAAGTGTGTGAAGTGTTGTGCTCCGTTATTGTATTATATAATCAGACCCTGGATCCATATAGCGCTAAAAGCAAAATACCTCGATAGTCTGTATGTTTTTATAGACAAATGACAGATGTACCTCTTCTCTCAGACAGTAAGACGATGACAGACCAGCATCCCAGGATCGGAGTTCCCAGGGTATGCATGTCGCATCAGTTTAAGCACCAGCAAGCAACGGTTTTAAAATTAAAATTAAGCTTCAAATTAATTTAAGGAATGTTTGCTTGATGCACGTCCCAGTTGTAGTATTCGTTTTACGGGACATGATATCTAGTATAAATATCACTAATAGCTCAAATTTTATTGCGCATGATTAACAGCATAACATTTTGCCCCACCACTTTTGGAGTAGTTGTACCACCCCTGATTTTAGAAGTGGATTAACGATGACGTGATAAATATCTGGTATGAATCTAACAGTTCAACGACCTCACATGCAGCCAGTTAATTAGCAAACTCGCTGCAGGACGTGCCACGACGCAGTGAACATTCTCTCGTGAGACATAGTGTGGAAAACAAGATGGCGGCCACCAGGTTCTGGACTGCTAGGTAAAACGTCCGACCTTCTCGCTTCAAAATTTGCACCATCTAATCAGACGACGTGAAAGCTCTCATGGATTACATCAAGCATTACTACAACCAATACATTATGAATAAAAATAAATAAATAACAGAGCTGATGAAGTAGCCGGGTGACAGAAACAGCCATCTCTTTAATCGAAATGTTATGAAACTAAATACTGTTAACAGTGACGACTGTAAATCTAAATCATACAAGAGTCTTGATTCGATGTTTGTGTATCAAACAATACGTTCAACACATAGCATAATTAACCCATGAAATACCGCTTATATTACTTGAGCTGTAATGAACATCGTGGGGAGGCTATGGATCAGGTGGTAGAGCGGGTTGTCCACTAATCGTAGGGTTGGCGGTTTGACTCCACATACCGAAGTGTCCTTGGGCAAGACACTGAACCCCGAGTTGCTCCCGATGGCAAGTTAGCGCCTTGCATGGCAGCTCTGCTACCATTGTTGTGTGTGAGTGTGTATGAACGTGTGAATGAGAAACAGTGTAGAACCTCTAAGGTTAAAAAAAGTGCTCTATAACTGCAGACCATTTACCATACCATACCAAACATCACTTCCTCTGTTTCTCTAATCAGGAGAGGCTATTGTCGTTCCAAAAAAAACCCCCCGAAAAAAATCACGCCTTTCCTAAGCACACTGTTTTTCATGAGATGCTACTACACTAGTCAGAGCTAATACTATTATTAAATATCTATGCTGATATCATGCAGATGAAAGCATGATGCTTTAAGACAGCGCTTCCTGGCTGAATCGTTCAGAACTGCAGAAATGAGACTCGGTGTAGAGGAGAACGCAGGATTCAGAAACATGTTCGAGGTACAGAGAGCTGCGTGACTTCAGACACGCCCCCTTGACTTGAGAGTCACACTAGCAGCCAGGGTCGCATTTTATTTGTTTTTTGGAGGCTATCAAAGACTGTGGGGGAAGAAAAAAAAAAAAAAAAAAAAAAAAAGTATCGTTTTGTGTATTGTTACACGAAGTATTTGGTGATTTGTACAGCTCCAAGAAGCACTTAAATGTTTTTGTCTTGTGCTCCTGGGTGCCTGGGAGTGATGAACAGAAAGGTGCGGTTGTGATTAATGCATAGACTTACTGGCTCAGGTTATTGATCATCTATAAGCAGGGACAGAATGAGATCTTTACCACACACACACACACACACACACACACGTGCCTTCTTCATCCACCTGTTCTCCTCTCTGCATGCTTTCACCCTCTCACTGTCTTTTCTACACGGACATAAAGTTCATACGCTCACACACACGCTCCTCACCCCAGCGTGACTAATACCACAGCCCCAGTGGAGTCAGATGATTTTATGGTCCTGGATTGGACCCGAGTTAGTCAGGGACACCTGTCAGTACAGTGTCATTACGCCTTTCCATGAACTGAGATGTAAGGAGACAAAACTGGCGTGAAAACAATTCCACGGAGCCTGGGGAGGGACGGGCATCTGGAGAGTGACAGATACTGACAACACACGAGACGAGACGGAAAGAGATCTCGCCTGGAACTCCTGAGTGCTCTCGAGCATGGCCGGGAGAAGGACACTTAGGATTCCCATCATGCTTGCGGGTGGAGAGAGGAAGCGCTTTGTCATTCCATCTCTACAGCTGGGGATTTAGAACAGCTGACGTACTCGGTGTGCGCCCATTTGGTCACTGGTTCCTAGAGGCTGGAACATTTGCATGTGTCTGTAAACCCTTGATGCTGCTCTACTTCCAAAGACACACAAATGCGCTGAAGGAATGGGAACAATGAGCGCCGTTCGTCTCAAATACGCTCACACACACTCTTTTGTGTTTTCCCAGATGCACCCTCGCTTTAGAAACGATCACACAAAAGCTGCTCTGAATGTAGCGTTTTAAATAGCCGCATCAATCATCAGCGCAGGATTATATAACTCTAATGGTGTTAAATTAACTTTTTTTACTGTGTTCTTTTAAGTCTAGTTGGTGCACTAATTAAGAGTTTCACAGTAATTTGCAGTCTCTGTCATCGTTGTTTAAAAAAAAAAAAACAAAACACAACAACAAAAAAACAACCCAGGCTTAATATCCTGGGAGTGAATATTTGGGCCTGTTTTGTTTAGTGAGCCCACACACACACACACACACACACACAACTTAACAGCGGTCTTATTAATAAATCTAGGTTAGCAGAACGTTTTGTTTTGGTTCCTAAAACTGAAATTTTATTAATTTACCAGAAGATTCAACACGGATCTCCTGCCCTCGTGGTATCCAGTCAAAATCTTCTGCTCACGATTTAGAGACTACGGTTTATGAGTTTGAATTGCGGTCAATGCCGAGTGTAATCTTAGTCATATGGAATCTTTTCTTCGTAGTCTAGCGACAAATCTCAGGGTTGTGTTGATATTCCCAACACTTTTGTCTCTGTAGCTTTGCATCGTTTGCTTAAAAACATTGTCGGCTATTTCCTAGATAGCTAAATTGTTCGCCAACGGGAAACTATAAGTCCACTTGCGTGACGTTTTTACACGACTTCTCACGACTTCTAACCACTTAAACGGCTCAACGGAGATCATGACATCATCGTTACAGGACTCGATACAATACAACTTCTCGCGTTCACGAGTCATAAGTGTTCATGAGAGTCTATATAACTGACTCGGGTTGTACTCGACCGTACTTTTCGGAGGCTGAAATTTTCTAACAGAGAAAGACATTGACGGTCAGCTTTCAGTCAAAACCGTGTAACTGGGTCATTTTAGTCGAACTGCATCGTTTATTGCCAACCAGTCTGTTGGAAACGTTGACATTCCTGACAATTCGATGTAATTCCCACTTTCATTCTGTCTTTACGATATCTGCAAGTAAGACTTAACAACTACCTGCTAGCTAATTAGCCGCAATCAACGGCCTCTGATGAAAACAAAACTAAACCATCACAGAAATCTGAATGGTTTCTACTACAAATACCAATACAAACCATGAGCTAACCATTAAAATTGTTGGTCCTTAATGGTATCCACTAGACATAACATGAGACCAATATAAGGCAACAAATTACCAGTAGAGACCCACAGAGACCATTATACTTTCCATTAAAACCAATACAATTCCCATTAGAACAATAAAACCATTACAAATTCTATGAGGGGTTCTATTATTTGTCTATTGTTTTTTTTTTTCAGCAGGGGCTAGCTAGCTAGCTAGCTTGTGTGTCCATATTTCCCAGAGTGTATTGCATATTCACACTTTCCTGTCTTTTTTCAAAAATCTGAATGAAGAACCCCGTCCTAAGGCCATATTTTCATCAAGTTACTTTTGCTGCATACAAATGGTGTCGTGTTCACCGGGTTTCATGGCGATAGAAATGTTTCACTCTTCTTGTTTTCACCATCAGCAGAATGAATGTTTAGCTAGCGGTCGTAAAATCTCGTTAGAAGGAGTCTTTTCTCAGAAATTTACCAAACACACCGACACATGAGAAATGCCCATATACCTGAACCGATTTTACCTCGTTTCTGCTGGAATTCTGCCTTTCGTTTAAAAGTTTCAACAGCCATAGATGAGCTAATTAGTCTCTGACAAAAGCTAGCATACACATTCATATCTCTGAGTAGCCTCACAATATTAAAAAGGACACATTTGAATGCATCAAGGTCTCATTTGAGATAATTCCAGCAATACTGTCTCATTTCTGTTTGTATAAAAGCCTTAACAGCTATGCAGTAGCTAGTTACCTGCAGCCAATATCTAGCTGACGTCTGTGTTCATATTTCCCAGGTGCTTAGCAACCGCGTGCCCACAGCTTTAATGACTTGAATGCAGAATTCGTCTTCTCAAGTCTAAAGCACAGTTTCACATGTCTATAAATGAACTATTGTAATTTGTACATTACTGAATGTTCTGGAAACGTTGGTAGCTAGCTCTTCGGTGCCACTGAAACAACAACTAGAGCTCAGATGTCAGTTTATAAGAGAAGTCTAATGATCCTTAAGCAATACACAAACACCATTTTGGTCTCCTGTTCATTTAAAAATGGATTTTTAGGCATAGCACAGACCGTGATCATAGTGAAAGAGTCAGTGTCCTCGTTAAGAGTTTGCATTAGGTCAAGTCTTACGTTAGGACGCAGACGGACACCTCTGTTTCCTCTCCATCCTGTTGTCTGTCTGCCGTTTAGCTTCTCTGTTAAAGCGGACTCGGTTCAGTACGAGAGGATAAGAGAGAAAAGTGAGCACGAAGAAGAAGAGAAAGAGTTCATATATGTTAGAAGAGAACAGGAGGTATAGATAGTTGCAGGAGGGGAAAGAGAAGGTAAAATATGTTAAGAAAAGAAATAAAACAGGGTCAGAGAGAGGGATAGAAGAGCTCTCGATCTTTTTCCTTCTCTCTCTCTCTCTCTCTGAGCAGGTGGAGGAGAAGAGGAGAGGAGGAGAGGAGCCCGAGGCTGTGGTTCAGAAAGCCTGAGCTGCCCGGCTCCCAGGAGCACTCTTAATTCTGACGCCCATTCATCACACTCCCTCACACTTCATCACACACACTTCCATGAGCTCACTGCCTTCTCTCCATCCCTCCTTATTCTGTTCATCACACTTTCATCTCTATCCTTCACTGCAAGCACAAAAAAAAAAAAAAGCATAAACGCTACATTTGGAAAGGAGCCCTAAAATTGACACAACTCCGAGCTGGAGTATGGGCTGGAATGGAAAAATGCATGCAAGGTCATGCAGCCCTTCCCTTCCCCACTGGCACATACAGTCTGCAGGCCAAAATGAAAACAAGCCTGAATCAGCGAGTCGGCCTAGCCGAATCAGAGCAGCACTGCAGACTCCACCCATTTCCTGAGGTGAGCACAAACCATTAACTCTTCACTTGACTGCGGCCTCGCTCTGCGCAAACACAAACACAACTGAGCGGTTACGACAGAAAACATTTGTGTGCTTTTTACACTTCGGTGCGTAAAAGGGTACTCTGATGGTTGGTAAAATCAAAGGTCAAGACATGCCTTGACAAACAAGTGCCCCTGTATTACTCCTTTTACAACAGTAAACAGACGGGGTGTAGATTTGGGGAATCAGTTAGGTTCCATGACAGTAGCAGCTAAAGTAATGACTATTTAAAAAAAAAGTGCTAATATACTTAGATAACATGTATTTAATAAAATATATATAAAACAAACTTTATTAATCCCCAAAAGGAAATTCAATAAAACAATAAAGAACTTCAATAAAATTAAAAGCAATACACACACACAGATAGATATATACATACATATCTATCTATTATATACATAGATAGATAGATAGATGTTATGACCTACCAATTTAGAATAAAAATGAGTGTTTTGTGTCTCTCTTTTATTACTATTTCCACTTGCAATCCCTAGAAACTACTGATGATTAGTATGATAAAGTACAGGCTAGAACATTATATATCCATCCATTTTCTGTACCATTTATACTTCAGTGTCATGGGGAAACTGGAGTCTATCCCAGGGAGCATGGGGCACAAGGCGGGGTACACCCTGGACAGGGTGCCTGTCCATCGCAGGGCATTATCATACACACACTCACACAACCATTCATACACTACGGACACTTTAGACATGTCAATCAGCCTACCATGCATGTCTTTGGACTGGGGGAGGAAACCAGAGTACTCAGAGGAAACCCCCGCAGCACGGGGAGTACATGCAAACTCCACACACCCAGGGCCACGGTGGGAATCGAACCCCCGACCCTGGAGGTGTGAGGCGAACATGGTATTTATTTATATATATATATATATATATATATATATATATATATATATATATATATATATATATATATATATATATATATATATATATAGGAAAGTTCACCAAATGTTTCCACAGAATGAAAATATGCAAAGGAAAATTGACTACCTCTTCAAATCCTCCAAATCTACAGCTATTTACCAACAAATTCAAAATACTAGTAATAAAATAAAGCAGAGTGTGTGACTGGGAAATGAAGACACAGCACAGAGTAGAGAGTTGTGTGCTACAGCCAATGGCACGTCGGCTCTCGGGTCCAACAGTGCTGCTGTTTACATGTTCAACTTTTCATCTCCCATGTATCCATTACTCCCTCCAGAGAGAGGCTCAGATACTGCAGGCAATGACACAGCAACTAACTCCACACACACACACACAGACACAGACACACACACACACACACACACACACACACACACACACACACACAGCTACATGACAACAGGCTGGGAGAGCTGATTAAATGCTTTCACTCTACATGAACGTTCACTGCGTGTGTACACAGTAACTTGCTGAGGTGAAATATGAGATGCATGTGTTCCGAGTGCTGAGCCGAGCTTCTCGATGACGGACACGAGCGCCACTCAATCTCGGCGTTTCTTTCCCCTGCACACCCGCATTTAACAAAACATTTTAAAAACTCAAGCCGTTCCATTAATGCTGGCTTTTTTTTTCCTTCTTCTTCTTTTTTTTTTTTTTTTTACAGCGTCTTTTCAAACTGGTTTCTGCCCATATTAGGGATGGGACAGATCGATATCAGAGAATCGATCATGAGATTTCTTTATAAAAAAAAAAAAAAAAATCAATCCTAATATAAGAATTATCGACAGTGTGTGCTTATCTTTTTATCGACCAAAATGTGAAATAATATTGATGCGCAGGAACTACTGCTCCTTCTGACATCTCTTCCTGTCCACCATCAGTTTCATGCACACACACACACACACACACACACACACACACACACTCGTATGAGAAAGAGACTGAACGTGTATTCTTAGTGATATTACAGTATATGGATTATTTCTCCACAATTAAACAGGAAAGAGAGAACACTCTCAAATGATTTACTTCACATATTATACTCAAGATCCAGAATCTGGATCAGGATACTAGTCTCAGTATTACTGTACTTGGAATAGGATCGATCAGAAAATTAGTATCACCGATTCAAGGTTTTAACACAAAGCGAGGGAAAAAAAAAAAACGAGGTTGACCCATTTATAGCACGAATCAGATGCTAAAAATGACATTTCAGTCCAGTACATCACTGATTAGTAGTGTTATTCATTCACTGCTTTATTCTGGTCACTGGAGATCTTGGAGCATATCCCGGGCTGGAAGCTGAGCTATAACAGAGCACCACATGTGCGTTCACTCATTCACACTTATGGGCAATCTAGCGTAGACAGTCCACCTAGATGTGATTTTGGGAGGTCGGAGGAAACTGTAGAACATGGAGGAACACTGGGAGAACATGCAAAAGTCCACATGGAGAGTAACCCGAGCTCAAAGCGGGAACCCTGGAGCTGTGAGGAGTCAACGCTAACCGCTTCACCGCTAATAGAGTCGTAATTGGCTGAAAGTTTGCAAAGTTTGCGCTTGGCTTTCATTGTACGTCAAACCAACCAGTGGGAGTTTCGACCAAGAGCGTTAAGAGCTGTGACTAGGAGCGAATATCTGGCAAAAACACACCAAGCGATCTGTGGTCGTTCATTAGTAGTCGCTACATCACTTTGCTTCTCATTTGCTTAAACTCCTCTCAACTTTTTTTTGGGTCGCTCATGTTACATCCCGCCCATCTCGTGTCACTTCCTGTTGTGAAGGCAGAGTTCACCTCCCTCCAGCTTCTCTACCAAGAAGACGATTGGGTGAGAGTTCTACAATCTCGTTCTCTCGTGGTTTTTCCTCCGGCGTGTGCAATGTATACTACCTGCTCCAGTTATCAGGCCACACTCCTCCAGAGCGCACACACACACACACAGCCATCAAGTGTTGATTTTTTTTTTTGTTTTACTGTGGAAAGCACTTTCCTACTCTCTCACTCTCTCTCTCTCATCACCCTGACTGTCAGAGGCTTTTGCTGCTCTGTCCTCCACTTCCTTGGATTGCTGGCTTGGATTTCTCCCCGAGGCTTCTGTGTGTGTGCGTGTGTGTGTGTGGCTCAGACACGGATCACTCAGGGCAGGTAGACTCTCCTCTGTCCTCGTCTGCACTACCTCGCCTCCAAACCTGGCAGTCACCCAAAGCTCACCTCACCTTATTACTCAAATTCCCTCACACTGACTTGGCAAGGATGACAGGCAGGAAACAGAGAGGAAGAAAGGAAAAAAAAAAAAAAAAAGAGCTGTGGAGTGATGGAGAGAAGAGTGCGAGGAGATAAAGGTATCTGTGATGAGAAAAAAGACAGAACGAGCGAGTTCGTGAGGGATGTCTTTGTGTTTTTCCTCAATTAGCCGAGCACTTTGCTGCCCCAAACCCCACAGTCCATCCCACAGCAGCACTTCACCTTCCATCTGCCACTCAAATACACTGCCATATCTCCACAGGCCAGAGCAAAACTGCAAAATGACTCTTAATTGATCAAATATAAAGTCATTAAGCAAGCTGGCAGTGGTGTGTGTGTATCTGTGTGTGTGTGGGCTACATTAAGGGGAAGCAGACTCTGCCAGATTGATGAGCGATTTTTCCCAGTGGCAGCAGAGTCTGCTAAACGACTGCATGTGGAGAACACTGATCCCCCCCCACTGCTCAATATTGGTATGGCCCAGATTGGCATTTTGGGCCAGAACCAAGAGCGAGAGCGTCTCCGTGCAGGTCCAGAGAGGAGACGTTCAGTCAGGCATCACTACCTATTGATCTCCCTGACCAAGCAGGCATTATTATTGGTGGAGAGAGAGAGAGAGAGAGAGAGAGAGAGAGAGAGAGAGAGAGAGAGAGAGAGAGAGAGAACTACGTATGAATAGTATATACTTTTTATAGATGCTGTACAATATAAAACACACATCACTATGAGAAAATTAAAACTATCATTCGAAAGAACTCATTTTGAGGAATGGCGCTTTCAGGCTGATTTACTTACAAGACATAATGTCTTTCTCTTTCAAAATGTACCTTCACTTGAAACTGACTCTCTCAAACCTGACTCCGTGTCTCAAAACTGACTCTCTCTACTGACGCTCACTCAAACTTGACACTTTCTCAGTGCTCACTCTGAAACCTCACTTTCTCTCAAATCTGACTCTCTCTCAAACATGACTCTGTCAATACTGACTCTTTCTCTAACATGATTCTATCATAGTGCTGACTCTCACATGTCACTTTGTCAAATCTGACTCTCTCTCAAACATGACTCTGTCAATACTGACTCTTTCTCTAACATGATTCTATCATAGTGCTGACTCTCACATGTCACTTTGTCAAATCTGACTCTCTCTCAAACATGACTCTGTCAATACTGACTCTTTCTCTAACATGATTCTATCATAGTGCTGACTCTCACACGTCACTTTGTCAAATCTGACTCTCTCTCAAACATGACTGTCAATACTGACTCTAACATGATTATCATAGTGCTGACTCTCACACGTCACTTTCTGTCAAATCTGACTCTCTCTCTAACATGACTCTTTCTTTAACATGATTCTATCTCAGTACTGACTCTCTAACCGCACTTTCTCTCAAATCTGACTCTCTAACATGACTCTTTCTTTAACATGATTCTCTCTCAGTACTGACTCTCTAACCGCACTTTCTCTCAAATCTGACTCTCTAACATGACTCTTTCTTTAACATGATTCTCTCTCAGTACTGACTCTCTAACCACACTTTCTCTCAAATCTGACTCTCTCTCTAACATGACTCTTCTTTAACACGATTCTATCTCAGTACTGACTCTCTAACCGCACTGTCTCTCAAATCTGACTCTCTAACATGACTCTTTCTTTAACATGATTCTATCTCAGTACTGACTCTCTAACCGCACTTTCTCTCAAATCTGACTCTCTAACATGACTCTTTCTTTAACACGATTCTATCTCAGTACTGACTCTAACCGCGCTTTCTCTCAAATCTGACTCTATAACATGACTCTTTCTTTAACATGATTCTATCTCAGTACTGACTCTCTAACCGCACTTTCTCTCTCTCTACTGACTCTCACTCAAATCTGACTCTTTCTTGGTACTGACTTTCAAACCTCACTTTCTCTCAAATCTGACTCTCTCGAACGTGACTATCTCGGCAGTGCCTCTCTCAAACCTGGCTCTCCATCTTTTTTCCCCAGTGATCCTGATTCCCGTGTGTGGTGTGTGTCCCTTATGAGGCAGCTCTGCTTTCCCCCTTCATGACTGCTCTGAATCTGCTGTATGAGGTGATACAAGGTGCTTTTAATCCTGTCCCTCTTTCGCCCTAGTTAATTTGAATCCCCCAGTGCTGGATCTCACTCAGTGTCTCTGTCTCTCGCTCTCTCTCTCTCTCTCTCTCTCTCTCAGGCTCTCAGAGTTCTCTCAGGGCTAGTTAGCAGTCCTCAGAGCACCGCTGGGATGATACCCGCCTGGCCGCTGTCACTCTAATTGCCGCGAGCGTGGCTGGCTCCCCGGGGGAGAAGCCGTGTGAAATCCTGATATGATATGTGCCATTAAGTAAAATGAAAAATCCTTGTGCACGGACAAGCGCCAGCAGCCTGAACCGCTCTGGCCTTCAGCTCCCGCTACGGTCTAAATTACAGCGGCAGGGGAGAGGTTGGGGGGGGGGGGGGGGGGGGGGGGGGGGTTTGGGAAAGTGAGAGAAAGAGAGAGAGAGAGAGAGAGAGAGAGAGAGAGAGAGACAGACAGACAGAGGCAGAGAGAAAAAGCGTGTGAGATAGAGACAGAGAAAGACACAAAGAGAGGGTGACAGTAAAAGAGAGAGACAGAAAGAAAGAGAGCCAGTGAGAGACACAAAGAGAGAAAGCGAGCAAAAGAGGGAGAAAGTGAAAGAGAAAGGGAGAAAGACAGACAGACAGTGAGAGAGATGAGTGAAAGACAGAGAGAGAGACAGACAGACAGACAGAGAGAAAGAGAGTGTGAGATAGAGACAGAGAAAGAGACAAAGAGAGGGCGAAAGCAAAAGAGAGACAGAAAGAAAGAGAGAGATAGTGAGAGACAGAGAGAGAAAGATTGAAAGAGACAGACAGATAAGTGAAAGACAGAAAGAGAGAGAGAGAGAGAAAGAGAGAGAGATGGTAATTTAAGAGAGATGAGTGTTTAAGGGCACACCAGATTGTCTCCCTGCTTCCTCCATGTCTCCACCTCACTCCATCGCCTACATCATTATCTCTCTCTCCGCTCACACTCCTCCCTCATTTACAACACTTCTGCTTTCCCTCATTCACTCACATATAAAACTTAAACACTCTAACCTAACCATATCTTCCTTCTCTCTCCCGTGTGGGCAGACATTTCCCTCTTTCTGTCTTACTGCCTCGCCAGCTGTTCTCCAGCCGCCCGTGTGTTGTCTGTAAAGGAGCCGGCGCCCTCTGTCTGCCGCTGGAGGAAAGCACTTCACACCTCTCAGTTCGACACAGAAGCCATGTGAGGAACTGAACCTTGCTCAAGCTATCGTGTATCGTTCTACTCATAAACCAGAGGCTCGGATTATACCTCAGTCCCGACACCGCATCCACGGAGCTCTGCAGGACTGTCCATCCTGCGCCATCGCAGCATTCGAGACGCACGAGTGTGTAAATCACAGGATCAGTTTCAGTCGCTCCTCACACTTCATCGTCTCTCCTGTAAGAGATGCAATCAGCTGCAATCGCGAAAACAAGTGGAGACCGGCTGTTTTGTCGAGCACCTTCTTACCATCAGCTTGAAGGATTTCTCCTTTACAGCAGCGGGACATTCTGACTGTGAAGGACGTGACAACATCCTGGGACAATGACGAGAGGAAAACGACACTCTCCCTACTATTGCTGGATTCATTACACACACACAACGATGATATGATCATTAGGACATGATTATGACACAACACCGTATTATCATCAATGTTTCCGTACCACTGACTGACACCGCTGTTCCTCAATGTATCATATATCCCCCCCCCCCCCCCCCCCGTTTCCTTAATAAACACTATATATTGTGCAAATAAAACATTACTATACAAAAATACAGTACATAAATCTAAGCAAACCCGAAACATTTACACATTATATATCATATAAAAGTGCTCCTTTTTTTTTTTTAAATCCTAGAATAAACAGAAAATATACATTTATGTGTTGTATAAAAAATTAAGATAATTATGATACATATGATGGCGAGTCAAATGGAAATATTATTATTATTATTATTATTATTATTATTCTTTTTTAAATCTTGCACTGTTTATTGCGATAAAAAGGTGACACAAAAGCGTATAACTTTACTCCATAATCGCTCCGGTGTCTAGATTCCTCTTGGGGGAAGAAATAGATTTAAGTCAAATATATTTTTTTTAATGAAAACGTTTAAGGTTTTCATTTGATTCACACTTATAATATAATATAATATAATAATATCCTGTAATATAATATAATAGTCCCAACACATTCCTATTTATTGATTTATGTATTTAAAAACAGGGTTTTGTGTGTTTTTTCAATTTTATTTATATAATTATTTTCTCAGAGTGTCCAGACTTGCAGTTTTCACTCTCATAACTACATATTTCTCCTCCTTACGTATTTCACAGTACATACTGAATTATATGCTTTAATACACGGTATTTTACGTATCATGGTGTAAGCGTTTAGGATTTGAAGCTTTGTGCTGGTTTAGTCAAGCAGATCTGGCAACCCTGAGCGAAACTCATTTCTGATCATGTTAAAATAACGTGGCGTGCACATATGGAGCCAGTGTGTACTGTGTAATCATGTGTGTGTGTGTGTGTGTGTGTGTGTGTGTGTGGGAGGGGGGGGTGGTCTTGTTATCACGTCTGTGTTCATGTGTGTGACAGGGAGTCATGAGCGTGGTGATGGTGCTGATGTGGTGATGGGGGAATAGTGTCGGAGGACGAGAGTGCACCAAGCACAGTGGGTGTGATGATTTTAAGGGGGGATTTTTGTCGTGCACCGACGCAGCAGAGTGAACTGTCAGACCTCAGAGATACGGAAAAGACGGTCTAGAGCTGAAACTGTAGGATGAGAGCGCGCTCTCTCAGTCCGGCTGGACGTGGTCTCCTGGTTTCGCTCGTTAGGGGTCGAAATCTACATCCAGATTTCTGCAAGCTGTCTACTGTTAAACATGCCACACAAGTCAAATGAACCGAATTGAACTTAAACTGACACTGAGGTTGTGACGCTAGGTTGTGACGCGGGGTTGGACCATGTGACGATATAATATTAATATCGCAGTTATTTCAGGAGTCACACGTTACTGAGAGTATTTTGGATATCACTTAAGTAATATTCACTGACCAGGCACCGGATGATAAAATTCCAGACGATGAACGATTCTCGGGTCACTTTTTGTAACTACGCACTCTACTTGTATTAGTTTAACTGGATTCACCGAATAATTATCAGCCGTTTAACTAAATCATGTGCTTTGTGACGATCGTGATTTTTCGGAGGTTAAACGTTAATTTCGCTTTTGGTTCGACTTTTTATTCAATTTGTAAACCAGACCTACAAAAAAATGTTTTCTTTATTAAATGCAAAAGAAAAGAAGTGTTCTGCTGGCTCTTTGTTACAAACGTCAGCAAACTTAACTATCCGGATGCGCGTCCCATATGAATACACGCACATGCGCCGCCATTTGATAGATTTTCATGTTTTAAAAACAGAAAGTGAAGGAGGATTAAAGGCTTAACAGCTTCCAGAGGGGGAAAAAAAGAGAGCAGAAACAAGCAGAAAAGCAGAGAAAAGACCTGCCGTGAGAGCGTGCGCGAGAGAGAGAGAGAGAGAGAGAGAGAGAGAGAGAGAGAGAGAGAGAGCACAGTAATAATGTAAGACTGATGACTGACATAATGAGACAGAATTTCACGGTCTCTTCTTCATTCCTGGCCCCAGAGCAGAGCAGAGCAACGGCGAGCTGCGAGTCTCCCGTTCCAGATCAATACAAGTGCTTACATATCCTACACTCGTTTCTCTCCAACCATTCATTCATCCATCCATCCTCTCACCGTCACACGAGCATGCAGCGCATGAAGATCTATGGCAGCGAGTGACAAACGTGAAAAGACAGTGGGTCAATATGGCTTTTCATCTTCCTAACAATTACATCTTCGCTCTGACATGCTGGCTGAGAGAGAGAGAGAGAGAGAGAGAGAGAGAGAGAGAGAGAATGAGAAAGAGAGAGAAAGAGAGAGAATAAGAGAGAGAAAGAGACAGAGAGAGAGAATGAGAGAGAGAAAGAGAGAGAATAAGAGAGAGAAAGAAAGAGAAAAAGAGAGAGAGAGAGAGAATAAGAGAGAGAAAGAGTGAGAGAGAATGAGAGAGAAAGAGAGAGAGAATGAGAGACAGAAAGAGAGAATAAGAGAGAGAAAGAAAGAGAAAAAGAGAGAGAGAGAAAGAGAGAGAGAAGGAAAAACAGAATGAACTTTAAGATCCCATGCTGACACTTTTACTGTGAAATCATTACAGACTTTTCTAGAAAATCAATTTTCTTCAGATTGATTCTTTAACTCTTTAACCCCTACTCACACACCGGAGGGCCTGCAGTAACACGGAGCTGCCATAGAGGGGCAACATTTCCCACCACATCTGACTGCTGTCCATCTCTCTCTCTCTCCCTCTCTCACCCTAAAGCCTGCCCGTCCTCCTTTCTCCATGGACCCTGGAGTGTTGAACGCTCTTAAGCAGCAAAACGTTAGTTAGCGACAGACAAACAGACAGGCGTGCACACGCACGCGCACACACACACACACACACACACGCTGAAATGTAGAAAGCCGCAGCAAAGAGCAGTCAAGCCGTGAGAAAAGAGCGTCAACAACTACCAGAGCCGTTCTACTAAACGTCTGCTTATTATATTTAAACCCCTGATTGACTGATCACTTGCATTGAGTAAGGAAAAACCACATGGGGTCACGTTGTTATAGGAAATTAATCAACGACGTCGGTCATCTTCCTATAACAACATATCCTAAAGTGTTTTATTCCTCTTATACCGCAGCAATGTGTCATCGATTACAATTTGTTATTGTTTACGTTTATTATATTATTTTATAAACATAAACTTCAAGCGACAGCTTTATCTCCGACTGTTAGAAAGCGCCAATACTGGAGACTCCTTCCATAAACTCTACACAAGAAAATAAATAAATAAATAAATCACACTCATTTATGTCAAGCATCAGCCGTGCTACGGATAAGCTGTTACTATAGAAACGGCGACGTAACAGTACGAGCGTATTAAAAGAAACCCGTGATCTGCGTCCGAGCTGCAGGACTGTCCGAGCTGCTGACGTGGAAAACTAATCAACACTTTCTGACCAATCAGAAAGGAGAATTCAACAGCACTGTGGTGTAAATAGGTTTAATCTAACCGTGTTTTGAATCCAAGTTCTTACAGTGCTACTCATTTGGGTTTTAGAGGCGAAAAGAAAAAAAAAAAAGGAATAAAAATAACACCACCACAACGATCGGTTCTAATAAATAAATAAATAAATAAGATGGCACATATTTGCCTAATGTGCAATAACGCTTGGATAAATCTGTGCTGCAGTAAGGGGTCTGCTGAAGTTTATTTACACTGGAAGCAAATCCTTAGCAGAAAAAAGTCTGAAAAACTCCAGATCCATCCATCAGTCCATCTGTCTACTCTTCAGTTTTTCTGCACTTTTTTATTTATTTATTTATTTTTTTATAGTTTCCACTGCTCCTCTCGCTTTGTTCGTCAGCTTTAAAACAACTCTCCACATGAATTTATATATGTTACGATGTATATTATATATAAGCACACACTAATAGTGCTGCTGCTAGAATAACACACAGAGAGACAGACAGAGATACCACGCAGAGATACCACACACACACACACATTTATAATCGAATGAACTCTTTTTGCATTGTACGAAATATTCTGTGAAAGTTGTTAAAGAACTTGCACGAGGGTAAGTCGCAAGTTTACTTGTATCAGATTGAGTAAAATCGACCCGCTTGTGAGATCAGGTGCACTGCGATACATGATGAAACGCTTGCAGGATCTCGTATTTTCTCTTCGCGACTGTCCTCACGGCTTGCGCATGCTCCAAACGGGTCTGAATCCAATAGATGTGGAAGCAAATAAACCCAGGACCACACCAGCAGGAGCTCCATTCACAGGCGATGTTTAGTTTGGCCACCTGAAGGAAGCATGATTTACAATGGATCAACATGGCCGTCCGGCCTGAAACGAGGCTCAGCCTCCGCGCCGTGCCATCTGGGGTCACATGGGGATGTAATACCTCTCTAATGAGCGGTACAAGCTTACTGCTCACAGTCCAGCAAACACCACCTCAAAGCTGTACACACACACACACACGTTTCTGAACAGAGAGGTAACATTCATCCGTATACGCACGTCTGTGTAGTCCATGTCCTGTCAGACTGTCCGCGAAAAATTACTCCACGATATACGTTTCATACTCCACAAAACTTCTGTGACCTTGTTCGAAAAACATTGAAAACCTTCCATAAGCTCACACTGCAGCGTTCAACTTGAGATTTAGGACACTACTTCCTTCGTTGTGGGAACGGAATTGTTCGACAGTGCAGAGCTGTTGAATTCTTCAGTCTGATGGGAATTCAGAAGGTGTTGATACATTTTCTATAACTGCGGCTCTCGCAGGAGTTCTGAATGCAAATCACCACGGGTTCATTTTAAAACCTCACGCAAGGACACGCTGACGCTCCCTATGAGCACATTTATAAATGTGTAACTTACTCGCAAAAAGAAAGAACGGCTGGTGCGGTAACAACGGTTTATCGCTTCCGTAAATAACTTGTTTGGTGTACGTTCCACGACATTAAATGCAACAATAAACGGATAAAAAACTTGTTCATTAATAAATT
>NC_030434.2:23011437-23026437 GCF_001660625.3 Ictalurus punctatus
TGGTTTTGCCTCCCAGCTCAAATCCGCCTCTCCGTCTCTACACACGGCTCTGAGCTCCAACTGCGGCCAAACACCACGGGCAAAAAACACAGAAAATCCAAACAAAGATTAGTTATAGCCGATATAACAGTTTATGACACCATGCTGTTGAATGCTTGATTCTGATTGGTCAGATGATGATGATTCATTTTCTATAAGAGCAGCTTTGACAGGTTTATATTAATGCACTCGTTCTAATACATTACCGTTTCTATAGTAACAACTTAAACATGCATGGTGTATGCTCTAGTCTATGTTAATGTTACTCGCTGTCTAATTGTTGTGCTTTGGAATGTACTGTTGGAGGAAAATAATCAACTGTGGGGTGGGAAGAGTAACTCTGATTCTTGTTGGGCCGCATCACATCATCCTGTTGTTGATCATTTTCCTGTAACAGCATGGCCCCAGTGTTGTTGTTGTTTTTTTCTTACATAATCTTGGTACAAATTTGTGCGTTGGTATAAATGATGGATGGGTGGATGGATAGGTGGGTGGATGGATGGACGGGTGGGTGGGTGGCTGGATGGACAGATGGGTGGATGGATAGGTGGGTGGATGGACGGACAGATGGGTGGACGGTTAGATGGGTGGATGGACGGACAGATGGGTGGACGGTTAGATGGGTGGATGGACGGACAGATGGGTGGACGGTTAGATGGGTGGATGGACGGACAGATGGGTGGACGGTTAGATGGGTGGATGGACGGACAGATGGATGGACGGGTGGGTGGGTGGCTGGATGGACAGATGGGTGGATGGATAGGTGGGTGGATGGACGGACAGATGGATGGACGGGTGGGTGGGTGGCTGGATGGACAGATGGGTGGACGGTTAGATGGGTGGATGGACGGACAGATGGGTGGACGGTTAGATGGGTGGATGGACGGACAGATGGGTGGACGGTTAGATGGGTGGATGGACGGACAGATGGATGGACGGGTGGGTGGGTGGCTGGATGGACAGATGGGTGGATGGATAGGTGGGTGGATGGACGGACAGATGGATGGACAGGTGGGTGGGTGGCTGGATGGACAGATGGGTGGACGGTTAGATGGGTGGATGGACGGACAGATGGATGGACGGGTGGGTGGGTGGCTGGATGGACAGATGGGTGGATGGATAGGTGGGTGGATGGACGGACAGATGGATGGACAGGTGGGTGGGTGGCTGGATGGACAGATGGGTGGACGGTTAGATGGGTGGGTGAACGGACAGATGGGTGGAGGGGTAGATGGGTGGGTTGATGGACAGATGGATGGAGGTGTGGGTGGGTGGACGGACAGAGGGGATGGATGGATAGATGGATGGGTGGGTGACAGACAGACAGATAGATGGATGTGTGGACAGACAGATGGATGGGATGGATGGACGGACGGACGGACGGGTGGGTGGGTGGACGGACGGACGGACGGGTGGGTGGACGGACAGACGGATAGTTGGATGTGTGGGTGGGTGGTCGGATGGATGCACGGGATGGATGGATGGATGGATGGATGGATGGATAGGCAGAACTGCTTCACAAGATATTTACATGAGCGTGATAAGGAAACTACATTCATATAGTGAATACTGGCATAAAATTAAAGAGGAGATCATTTCCAGTGGTGCTTGAAAGTTTGTAAAACCTTTAGAATTTTACACATTTCTACATAAATACGACCAAAAACATCCCTAAACATGGGCATAACCACGCAATCTTTGGGGGGGGGGGGGGGGGGGGGGGTTGTGTCCCCCCCAATGTTGAGGCAATACCAATCTGTCCCCCCCAATATACAGTACAAAATATTTTCTATATGCCCCCCTTTAATGAACCCTGCCAACGGATCTGTCTTTTCTTCATCTATTCTATTTATTTATATCTATTCCTTTTTAATATATTTCCGTTTGTTACGGAAAATAGGTGTGTGCCCCCCCTCCAATTGTACACATAGTTGTGCCCAAACTCAACGCAAGTTGGTTGATATATTTTAGCAGCTCAGTCTGTAAGAAATGGAGACAGCAGCCGAGCGTAGAAAACTGCAGCAGAACATACGAGCTTTTTTTTCCCCAGTCAGTCACTAGATCCCTAAATAGTAGGTAACCTTGGCTTAGTATAGAAGGCATCATACCATGGCTTGGTTTGTTCTTAAGAACGTCAATTCACTCTTGATATTTGCACACCCACGAAGTAGGCTAGGCTAACGTCAGTTCCAGTTTTTGACCATCAACGTTACATTCGCTTGCATATCCTCCCGCCGAGTTCGTTGTGAACCCTCACGTTGTGACAGACTGTTATAAATGCGAGTGAAAGTGAGGAAAGTCGCACAGCATTTCATTCTGTTACACTACATTTGGCCTAAGGACAACTAAGTGATTTTACAAATATAAGGTGCAGCATAAAGCTGAGATGTGCTGGCTCGGCAACGAGAGACATGGAACTAACGTCTGAGTTGTGGCCATATTGTAGTCACCCGTTCAGAACTAGTGATGGAAGTTTGCGGTATATATCGCTTTTATAATACATGACACCAGTTACACAAACACAATATTCAGTTGATCAAATTAAAATGATCGTCTAAGTCAGTCATTGCTCTTCTGGGAAAATAATGGTACCCGGTCACAACGCAGGCAGCACAGCATTGCTTGGAATCATCCGTGGGCAAATTGTATTTACGACATGTATAGTGTTGAATTTAGTTTCATAGGTAGCCGTCCTTTCTGAGTTGGTTTAAAAGTCGTGATTGCGTGTTGAAATGTTAGCGCGTGTGGTTTGCCTGTACACATCTTAGCTCGCCTCTACTTGGTGTGGTGGGTTTCAAGGTAGGTTATGGAGCAGAGAATATATCTGCCCAGAGGGCGTCCACAGCACCCTACAATGTCCCCATGCCGTGGGAGCTTCTATCACTCAGAATCACGTGAAGTCAAACGGTAACTGTAATCCTAAAACTATGCTCTAGATATGCGAATTTTCAGTATCAAACTTTGGATGTTGGGGGAGGGGCTTTTACACCCCCCCATCCCCATCGATACCATGGTTACGCTCTTGGTCCTAAACGTAGATAAAGAGAACCCAATTAAACAAATGAGACAAAAATATTATACTTGGCCATTTATTTATTGAAGAAAAATCTCTGTGAGTGGCAAAAGTACGTGAACCTTCATCATAAACTCTCAAGGAAGATTTATATGCTGATCGCGTACCATCTTTCGCACACATTTCACTCTACAAAAAAAAAATCTACTGATCTACCGGATTTGCCAAAATAGGCTTTCCTAAGAGAACGTTGTATTTCTGTAAAGTATTTGGTAGATTTACCTATAACTTTCCAAAAAATAACGTTCCTGGGATGCGTCACGTTATTAGAACCTTTCAGACCCAACGTATGCACTCGGATCAAATGGAACGTTATCGAAATGTTAGCGTTAACATCCCGGCAACTAAAACTGTTGCCGCAACGTCGTACGAGCGCTTATAAACGTTACGTAAAAGACCGAACGAAAAGTCTTCGGAATGCTAAATATTAAGCTCGGGCAGAAAACAACCACAAGTTAGACTAACCGGGAAGGTTGTGATTTCTCTAACTGCTCTAAAACCACAAGAAGAAAGAAAATTGCACAAGAAGAAGACGTTAGCTAGCCAGCCAGGCTACATGGCTTACATTTGTGAGCTGGAGAGCGTGTGCCTAAGGCTAACACTATGAGCTAACTAGCATTTTCTGCCATAAAAACAAATCTCTCTCTCTCTCGGCTGAGAAAGTGGAAAATTAACGCAGGTGTGTTTTTCTACATAGAATGGGAGCATAGCCTCACCATCCTGTGTTTTTTTTTTTTTTTTAAATGTTGCCCGTCTGCCAACAAAGCTGAATTGCCTGCACATAGTCTCATATTTAAGTCATTGAAGGTTCATCAGTATTTAATAAAACAAATCAGGAATAGGATATTTCCTAAACATGTGACCTCATCCTGAGATGGTTCTTTAATGAGGCTTAATGAGTCATTTTTCCTCTTACATTCTCACAATCATTACGGCCTCATGGGCTACTGGAAGGTTTGAATTGCGTGTGCACGCACACACACACTCGCACACACACTCACACAGCTTTCGCCAGTTTAGATGTTTTTCAATCATCTAATGAAAAAGTATTTCAATCCGTTTTTTTTTTTTTTTTTTTTTACAGTGCATTTGCCAGTGGGATTTTCCATCTCATCTGTCTGCAAACTAGACGTAACTGACACCACCTCCAACATCCTGTCTCCTCATCTCGTCTCATTGAGGATTAAAACAGCAGGCATTAAAAGGATAGTAGTTCTCTTTCTGAAATCTGATTGGCTGAGAAGTTTCAGGTCTAACATTGCTTTTTAACAGAGGCGATATTCATGATCGAGCATGTGCTTTCCTGCGTTACAGCTCAATTAAAAACACCGAATCAAATGAAACGTCTGGTCCACGGTGCTTTATCATCATCCGAGACTTCCTGTTTCCTGTTAATGCAGGTTTTGTTTTATTCAAGTGAAACTTCAGGAGTTTAAAGCCGGGCGCATAGCAACACGGGGAAATTTGGACCCGCTGTTTTTTTTTTACTGCAACATTAGTGTTCTCAGTTCATTTCCATCTGGAGATGCAAAAACGATGCCAAAAAAAAAAATTAAAAAAATGGCATGCTGGGAAAATGACATTTTTTGTTTATTTTGATGCTTGATGTACTGCTGGTAAATCTGTCGACCACTCTGATATCACTGAGAACGCGACAATAAACATAAAACACACTTTCTGACATGACAGAGTGACTTGTATACTATACCAAGCAGTCTAACATGACATTAAAATGCTTCAAAAATCAGCACTGCAATGAGTTCTGCCATTTTGGAACACAGGATAATTCCGCATTTTCCCTTATCCACCCTTATCCCTTCAACGTGAAAACTTTAAGTATACAGTGACTATTGTACGTGACGTCCCAGGCGAGTCTGTACGAGTTTGCAGCGGGTCACTGTTACAACTGACCATATAAACACATGCCGGTTACACAAGGAGACCCACAAGTCCCCACTATCCAGGTCTCAATCTTGAGGAGTCTAGAAATCATAAATCCCACAGCGCTGTTGAATTCTTCAATCTAATTGGTCAGATTAATTGTCTACAACAGCAGCTCTGGCAGTAGTGCAGCGACAAATGACAGGTTGATATTAATGCGCTTGTTGTAACACGTTATCATTTTTATAGCAACTTACACGTGGACTTATTTAATACGACGTATTTTTAAAAAATGGTGTAATCATTGAACGTGCCAAACTTTTCTGTGTGGAAATGTTTATTTAACTTTTATTAATGTTAACGTGTTAGAGCTTTGTAACGACGAGCTGTAAAGCTGTAGGTGTCCTGACATGGGAAAGTCTTCAGGACAGACGAGTTTACACACTGTAGTTTTTCTGTGACTTGACAAGCTGGTTTTTTTTTTTCTTTTCTCATCTTATTAACTTCATAAGAGTGAGGAAAACAATGAGGCTGGCATGAGAACGACTATTTATAGCTGCTATAACGTAAGTGATAACAGGAACCGACTTGTTCCATGGACATTCTACGACTTTAACAGTAACTATAAACGGATAAAACGTCGGTTTTCTTTTAATAAAGTAAATTCTTGGCAACCTGCTGCTATTGGAGGACAATCCGCTTCATGGTGGTAAGAATAACTCCGCTTCACGTCAGGTCGTATCTTTGTTTTGAACGTGTTATGCCTGGCAGCGTCTCCAAAGACTCTTCCTTCAGACAAACAACGAGGCAAGTCCGTAAGTGTAAAACCGTCACACTAGCGCACGGCAATTTTCACACTTTTACGAGCGCTGTTTAATAGATTTTTGCAATCTGCGCTTGGTTAAAGAGGAGCCGGGGAGCAAATACGCACATGCACACATTAACAGCTGGCCAGAGGAGGCATTTACAGCTGTGTTTACACTGGGCCAAAGCCACAGAACACTGACAACGCACCAGAGATGAGAGACACACAGAACATGTATATAATTATCCTGGTGGATATTCTCATGCACACCTCAACCACTGAAGAATGTGGAACCGCAGACGTGCCAATTTTCTCTTTACGTCGAGTAAAGGAGCAGAAACAGACCCCTCGACATCTGAACAGCTCGCAGAACCCGTTACAAATCAGTGCAGTCTGGAGTTCTAGCGATATTTATTTATTAGTGCTCATATATTCTTCAAAATTATCCTACATCTTCATAAAAAAAAGCTTCTCAAGAACTGGTTGGAAAGTTAATGATTGTAGCTTTCTGAAGGAGTTCTACTTGGAGCCTTTTTTGGGGGGAAAGGAAACACTGCTGCAGGGTTTCGACATTTAACAAGAGTCTAAATGTCAAAACTGTAAAACAGCCAGATATAAAGAGGCGCAATTAGAAAAGGTTTCTTTTTTTCAGTATTCAAGGGCTCTTCTCTTCTAAAAAGGTCCCGGTTTGAAACCTTTACTCATAGGAAAACAGGTTCGACAGCACGTATAGTATGGTTCCAGCCTCCGAAAGGAACCTTCTGGCTTTCTACATGGGTTTGAGTTATAGAGATGGGGTTGAGATATAGACACTTTTCGGGAAGCCTCCATATAGATCCAAAAACCTCCAAAAAAAGCGTGAACCTTTTTTTGTTCCTCCAAGGTAAATGCGCTTCTCCGAAAGATACAGGAGTTGTACTTTTGAGGACAATCTCACGAGGCAGAGTGGAGGCCCACAGAATGCTCCGACAGGTGGAAAAGCTACGTTTAGCCTAAATAGTTTGGACCTGGTCTTTATGTACACAATTGTTTTTTAAATTTAGTGCCATTTTTAGTTCATTTGGTTCTTTGCTGAACCCTACAACAAAAAGTTTTATGATATGTCAAGCAACCAAAAAAGTATCTATATATATATCTATATATCTAATATATATAGATATAGATAATCTATCTATCTATCTATCTATCTATATTATTTATATATATATATATATATATATATATATATATATATATATATATATATATATATATATATATATATATATATATATATATATATATATAAAACACACACACACATATACATATATACATATATATATATATATATATATATATATATATATATATATAAAACACACACACACATATACATATATACATATATATATATATATACATACATATATATATATATATATATATATATACATACATATATATATATATATATATATATATACATACATATATATATATATATATATATATATATATATATATATATATATATATATATATATATATATATATATATATAGACAGTATCCAACAAAAGTGAGTGCACCCCTCACATTTGTGTAAATATTTGATCATACATTTTAAATGTGACAACACTGAAGAAATGACACTTTGCTACGATGTAAAGTAGTGAGTGTACAGCTTGTGTAACAGTGTAAATTTGCCGTCCCCTCAAAATAACTCAACACACAGACATTAATGTCTAAACCGCTGGCAACAAAAGTGAGTACACCCCTAAGTGAAAATGTCCAAATTGGGCCCAAAGTGTCAATATTTTGTGTGGCCACCGTTATTGTACAGCACTGCCTTAACCCTCTTGGGCATGGAGTTCACCAGAGCTTCACAGTTTCCACTGGAGTCCTCTTCCACTCCTCCATGATGACATCACGGAGCTGGTGGATGTTAGAGACCTTGTGCTCCTCCACCTTCCGTTTGAGGATGCCCCACAGATGCTCAATAGGGTTTAGGTCTGGAGACATGCTCGGCCAGTCCATCACCTTCACCCTCAGCTTCTTTATCGTATAAATATTGTGTTGTGCTTACCAGTAGGCTGTACTATACAATGATGAACATCTTTCCAATAAATGATTCACCCCCACTGCAGGTCAGGTTTATGGTCAGAATTTAGAGACTTTCAACGGTTTGCGATGAACAAATCCAACAAAAGCAGTTGAAATAGTTCGACACGACGAATGCTTCGAGCGGTTTCCCCAAATTCAACTGAAAATGCAACTTATAATGACTTCTCCAGTCTCAAAATTATTCACCCCCTTCATGGCGAGCATCTTTAGTACTTAGTAGAGCTCCTTTTGCTGTTATGACCTGCTGCAAACGAGATGCAGGGCCAGACACCAGCTTCTGGCAGCGCTCCTGATATAACTTATATAACTGACCGATTCCACAAATAACTGATTAGACGTTAAAATACGATACAATAGTACAATATTTACCCAAAGGGGCTAATTTCCTGTATCATATGAACAACATATCACAAGCACTGAGTGATCATTTGAGCCTAAACATACATACCTAAACATTCTCTTACAACTATTTTTTTCCTGGTTTGAATATAAAATGAACATTTGGTGAAGCCTCCAGCTCCGAGACACTCCCTGCAACGTATAATCGGTTGGAGACTCTTTTTAAAGACTCCTGGACCACTCTAATGTCCATGCAAAGACTTCTTGGCTCCATATATTCTTAGGTTTGTATATGTGGACTCGCTGTTCAATTCAGACCACAGGTTTTTAATAACGGGGACTGATGGATGTAGTGACTGCAAAACATTACTTTCATTTGTTCATTTTTGTGTCGATTTGGATTCATTCTTTGGGTCGTTTTTATTAATATGTAAGATTTTGTCCATGTCTTAACCTTCTGGCTGAAGCAGCCAGGTCTAAACGATCTCTGTTTCTGGAGTTGAAGTTGAAAATGTAAATCATTAGGTATAATATCTATAGAATAGGTATAGAATCTTATCCCATTCCTCATGAGCAATGGCCTCCAGTTCAGTAATATTCTCGGGTTTGCGTGCTGTAACCGTCTTCTTCAAATCCCACCAGAGATCTTCTATGGGGTTCAAGTCAGGTGACCGTGATGGCCCTGTAGAGTCTTCCAGGACGACTTCTGAAACCCAGCGTTGGTGGAATTTGAATTTGAGGTATGCTTGGGATCATTATCCTGTTGGAAAGTCTAATGACGCTCCAACTTTAGCTTCCGCACAGACGACATGACATTTTCTCCTAGGATTTCCTGATACTAACCCGAACCCATCTCGCCTTCCACACGCTGCAGGTTTCCAGTGCCAGAGGATGCAAAGCAGCCCCAGAGCATCACCGATATACTGCGATTCCGTCAGAATATACTGGAGTATAGTCCACTATACTACAATTCCCCCCAAATATATTGGACTATAGTCCACTATACTACAATTCCCCCCAAATATATTGGACTATAGTCCACTATACTGCAATTCCCCCCAAATATATTGGACTATAGTCCACTATACTACAATTCCCCCCAAATATATTGGACTATAGTCCACTATACTGCAATTCCCTCCAAATATATTGGACTATAGTCCACTATACTGCAATTCCCCCCAAATATATTGGACTATAGTCCACTATACTGCAATTCCCTCCAAATATATTGGACTATAGTCCACTATACTGCAATTCCCCCCAAATATATTGGAGTATAGTCCACTATACTACAATTCCCCCCAAATATATTGGAGTATAGTCCACTATACTGCAATTCCCCCCAAATATATTGGAGTATAGTCCACTATACTACAATTCCCCCCAAATATATTGGAGTATAGTCCACTATACTACAATTCCCCCCAAATATATTGGAGTATAGTCCACTATACTGCAATTCCCCCCAAATATATTGGACTATAGTCCACTATACTGCAATTCCCCCCAAATATATTGGAGTATAGTCCACTATACTACAATTCCCCCCAAATATATTGGAGTATAGTCCACTATACTACAATTCCCTCCAAATATATTGGAGTATAGTCCACTATACTGCAATTCCCCCCAAATATATTGGAGTATAGTCCACTATACTGCAATTCCCCCCAAATATATTGGACTATAGTCCACTATACTACAATTCCCTCCAAATATATTGGAGTATAGTCCACTATACTACAATTCTCTCCAAATATATTATAGTCCACTATACTGCAATTCTCTCCAAATATATTATAGTCCACTATACTACAATTCCCCCCAAATATATTGGAGTATAGTCCACTATACTGCAATTCCCCCCAAATATATTGGAGTATAGTCCACTATACTGCAATTCCCCCCAAATATATTGGACTATAGTCCACTATACTACAATTCCCTCCAAATATATTGGACTATAGTCCACTATACTACAATTCCCTCCAAATATATTGGAGTATAGTCCACTATACTGCAATTCCCTCCAAATATATTGGAGTATAGTCCACTATACTGCAATTCCCCCCAAATATATTATAGTCCACTATACTACAATTCCCCCCAAATATATTGGAGTATAGTCCACTATACTACAATTCCCCCCAAATATATTGGAGTGTAGTCCACTATACTGCAATTCCCTCCAAATATATTGGAGTATAGTCCACTATACTGCAATTCCCCCCAAATATATTGGAGTATAGTCCACTATACTGCAATTCCCCCCAAATATATTGGAGTATAGTCCACTATACTGCAATTCCCCCCAAATATATTGGACTATAGTCCACTATACTACAATTCCCTCCAAATATATTGGAGTATAGTCCACTATACTGCAATTCTCTCCAAATATATTATAGTCCACTATACTACAATTCCCCCCAAATATATTGGAGTATAGTCCACTATACTGCAATTCCCCCCAAATATATTGGAGTATAGTCCACTATACTGCAATTCCCCCCAAATATATTGGACTATAGTCCACTATACTACAATTCCCTCCAAATATATTGGAGTATAGTCCACTATACTGCAATTCCCCCCAAATATATTGGAGTATAGTCCACTATACTGCAATTCCCCCCAAATATATTGGACTATAGTCCACTATACTACAATTCCCTCCAAATATATTGGACTATAGTCCACTATACTACAATTCCCTCCAAATATATTGGAGTATAGTCCACTATACTGCAATTCCCTCCAAATATATTGGAGTATAGTCCACTATACTGCAATTCTCTCCAAATATATTGGAGTATAGTCCACTATACTACAATTCCCTCCAAATATATTGGAGTATAGTCCACTATACTGCAATTCTCTCCAAATATATTATAGTCCACTATACTACAATTCCCTCCAAATATATTGGAGTATAGTCCACTATACTGCAATTCCCCCCAAATATATTGGACTATAGTCCACTATACTACAATTCCCTCCAAATATATTGGACTATAGTCCACTATACTACAATTCCCTCCAAATATATTGGAGTATAGTCCACTATACTGCAATTCTCTCCAAATATATTATAGTCCACTATACTACAATTCCCCCCAAATATATTGGAGTATAGTCCACTATACTGCAATTCTATCCAAATATATTGGAGTATAGTCCACTATACTGCAATTCTATCCAAATATATTATAGTCCACTATACTACAATTCCCCCCAAATATATTGGAGTATAGTCCACTATACTACAATTCCCCCCAAATATATTGGAGTATAGTCCACTATACTCCAAATATATTGGACTATAGTCCACTATACTGCAATTCCCCCCAAATATATTGGAGTATAGTCCACTATACTGCAATTCCCCCCAAATATATTGGAGTATAGTCCACTATACTACAATTCCCCCCAAATATATTGGAGTATAGTCCACTATACTACAATTCCCCCCAAATATATTGGAGTATAGTCCACTATACTGCAATTCCCCCCAAATATATTATAGTCCACTATACTGCAATTCCGTCAGAATATATCAGAGTATATGCACTACACCATACCACAATTTCATCAGAAAACACTGGAGTACAGTAACCAATACCACAATTCCATCAAAATGTATCACAGTATATATCATAGTAGACAATTTAGTTTGCTTGTTTTCCATTTGGTTATTATAACATCAATGTCGCCAAGCACTACAGATGAAAATGAACCAGTTTGGCTAAATCTGGCACATTTGACATTTCTTTTGTATTATTAACGTGTATTCTCCCTGATTAAATAAATAAAGAAAGAAATAAAGCATATTACGATACACTGTAGCTGTATGAGAATGTATCAGAGTATAGTACACTATACCGCAGGTCTACCAAGAGCTTTACAGACGTCGTTCTGTGTGTGTGTGTGTGTGTGTGGTTAAAAGGCATGTGTGCTGACCGATGTGTAAATGGAGGCAATCAAGGTAATTGCAGACACCCACAGATGTGAACGAGGGGAAGAAAAAAAAAGAAGAAGAAGAAAAAAAGTTGTGTGCCTTGACAGGACAGGAACAGAACATGCTTCAGCAATGTTGAACACTAACATACCACAGACTGCAACATTCTCTAATTACTGAACACACACACCATTACTCACACACGTGTTAAAAGTCATCACTGAGAAGCAGACTGTACAGCGATAGGGCCGTGGATTAGGTGTTAGACTCTGACACGACGACGGTGAATGAGTGATGAAGCGCTGATTACTGCGCACATGAAACAGATGTTTTTCTGTCTGTCATTATAACAGCAGCACCTGTGGGATTCTCACTATTACAGCACTAACACATCAACTCATCTAATACCTTAAGCATCGTCACTGTACATCAGTACATCTAATACCTTAAGCATCGTCACTGCTTATATAACTGACCGATTCCACAAATAACGGATTAGACTTTAAAATACGGTACAATATTATCGGCACCCTTTCCCCACACGTGAACAACACATCACAAGCAGTGTCTGATCATTTCAGCCTAAACATACTGGAATGCTTTTATTTTCAACATCGAACATTTTCCAACGATAATCCCACTCTAATGTCCATGCAAAGACTTTTTAGCTCCATATGTTCGATTCAGACCACAGGTTTTTAATAACGGGGACTGATGGATGTAGTGACTGCAAAACATTACTTTCATTTGTTCATTTCTGTGTCGATTTGGATTCATTCTTTGGGTCGTTTTTATTAATATGTAAGATTTTGTCCATGTCTTAACCTTCTGGCTGAAGCAGCCAGGTCTTAAACGGTCTCAGTCTCTGTTGTTGAAAGTTTGAAAATGTAAATCATTAGGTATAATATAAGCTGCAATTTCATCAGAATATACTGGAGGATATTACTTTTACATGATTCCGTCCCTCAACCCTTTCCACACGGATTTGGATGTATCCTTTGGGTCGTTATTTTTCCTGAAAAATTTCAGACAAGTCTTAACCTCGTGACTGAGAGAGCCAAGCCGATAAATAATAGTGTATAATAATAAATAACAGTGTATAATATATGCTGCAATTCCATCTGAATATTTATCACACACCATATAATAATACGGAGTGGATCATTCCGTGTTTATTTTGTAAACATGTCCTACAGTATTACTGCTGTGATATCCTTTCTGTCTCGCTCACCCCTAACTCACAGCCATGTGTCTCACTTCTCATGTGCATGTCTGACACCCAGGAGTGTTCAGGCCCCAGGCTGCACCGTGTCTGTCAGTGTGAGACGACGAGGCTTTTCTTCAGTCCTCCGTCTATAGAGTGGCGTAGGTTTAACACCGGGCATGGCAGTGCCCTCATCCGTCACTCTAGAATGTTGTATAAAGGCCTATGAGTGGGAGCCTGAGGGCTACAAAGGCTCTCAGATGTATGGGGGGTGGCGTTCGTGTTGTACTCCTGCTGCTCGTGGCTGTGAATTGAGTTCATGGATAGCAGCATAAAGAGGAATTCCAGCCTGTGTGTGGTGTGGGGGTCTGGATGAGGTTTTGTGGTTCACACATGGTTCAGAGGGATTGAGCTTAGGCTCAATAATGAATCTTAAATAGCTGAACACGGGAACACACAGGGAGGACAAGGATGCACTGGCCTGTTAAAAGGAGAAGAATGTGTGTGTGTGTTCACACACTGTAGGGAGGCAGGTCGACTTTGTGTTGTGCAGGTGTGCTGTTGACGGTTTTATCTCCCGGAATCAGCTTTGGAGAGGTTTCCCAGAGCCAGGCCAACATCTGTAGCTCCTCATTCCTCTACACAGCTCAAACATTTCATTAAATGAACCGATGTCTTAATCAGCCTTCCCACGCATCACATTCCACAGACTTGAGAGACAAAAAAAAACGACTGATATACAAACACAGAAAGGGAGGAGAAGAAATAAATATCAGGTCTAGAGCGTGCAACACCCGAACGTCTATCAACAAGCTCTTACTCGCTCCAGCCATCCATCCATCTCGTTTTTTGTTTCCTGTTAAGTGCTATAAATATCCCCATGAATGCAAATTATGTTTCTGGGAATGCTGTGCATTGTCTGCTTTTCAGATGTCTGCACGTGAAGCAGCTCTCATCATCATCATCATCATCCTCATCTTTTACACCAGAACACAGTTCAATCAAACACGCCTGATTTCTAGACAGACACAAGTTGCAGGCTTTCAGCTGTCAGGTAGGAATGGAAAGCGGATCTGAAGGTCATTAGGAGCCCAGTCCTGCTGTCACACCACAGATCGAGAGATTGGAGAGGAGGAGGGGGGTGAGAAGGGTGTCAAGGGGTGGCTGGATGAGTGAGTGGAATGCTAAAATCCTAAACGGCGGGATTCCTTTATAATCCTGTTTCGAACGCTGTCAGAAACCCTCTTGTGTACAGGTTTAGCAAAAAGTCTCGAGTGCGGCGATAGCTACAGGGTAAAAAATATCTCCGTGTGTTCACACACACCACTCACGATCTACATTACACCCTGCAGACACACGTTTACAAAGAGACAGAGAGAGAGGATGAAGACAACTTGAGGACCTCCTTCAACAAAAGCTGTCAATGTTAAGAGCTCCAACACGCACAAGTACACACATGGGACTAAACCCGCAGGAGTAAAGATACACACGATAGATACATGACTCCAAAACACCTTCACTAATCTAACTCGGTCAACTCAAACTGGAAACGACAAGCATTCTACTGTTAGAACATAACCGCTGCGCTAGAAC
>NC_030434.2:23033937-23041437 GCF_001660625.3 Ictalurus punctatus
ATCACCGCACGGTTAGTGCGGCTATCGAGGACCTGCAAAAAAAAAAAAAAGCTGACAGAACTGCTCTTTTCCTCTCGCTCGGCCTGTGTGCGACTACGTGCACATGGCAGGACTGGCTTACGCCTCTTACATTTTTAATCCGTGGAGCTGGACGCCTCGGCATGGGGTGACACAAACCTAGCAAAAATAATATCATCATGTTACAAACAGACACAACACAAAGATCATTTCCACCCCATCTTCTCCGTCCTAATTTCCGTGTCCCAATATGACAAAGATACCGATTTTGCTAGCAACTTTTCCATTTTTGGCAATTTATCTATATAATATAATATAAATCATATCATACACAAGGATGTGATCAAACTTGGTTTATATTAGCTGCATGCATCCTAGTTCGTTAAGTTTTATTGGTTTAGATTTATCAGGTGTTTTAAAATGTGTGTGTGTGTGACGCATGTTTGCTAAAACAGTGCCATAAGGTCTGCAGAGAAACGTTTCCGTAGAGGGCGTAACGATTCCTGTTGAACTATTAACCGTTTCTCGAGGTTCTGTTGGTCACTGGGGTCACGCAGATTGATTGTTTTCTCAGCTTTTGGAAGTTATGGGATTTATCCAAATAATTTCATGTACTGGTTTAAATTTCTTAACGCTCTGACAGAGGAGCTGTCTTTAATATGTTTCGCATAGGTTTCACAGTTTATCTATAAAACTATAGAAAATATACACCATGTGAAGGATTTTTTTTTTGTTGTTGAAATATATTTAATATTTCCACGAAATACCAATATAATCTTTTGAGTCATTTCATCTCGAGTGGGTCCGATAACTGCAACGTTGTATGCTGGACTAATTTTCATTTTTCTAATTTGTTTTGAGTGATTACCGCTACGTATTGGTATTGCAAAACCACCAGGGGGTTTAAAAAAAAAAAAAAAAAAAAAAAAAAAAAGGTTTTTAAATGATTATTCCACCTGGTTTAATTACAACAGCCATATCTGTGTCATGGCACACAACACATTTTGGTTATACAACCTCAATATCTCGGCTAAGGATGGGCCGTAGAGCTCATTGGAACAAAAACCGGCATCTAGAGCACATTACAAGGTACATGTACATATATAAACATCTGGCACGTTCTTGTTCCGTAGATTTAGAGCTTAAGTCCAAATGTAATGCTCAAGATTGCTCACAGGTCCACTTTTAGCGTCAATTTATAATGGGATTTCAATTTATGTCAATTTATAAGGGTTCACGTCGGTTTTATTATTATTTTTAGGGGGTACCTGGGTAAATATAGTGCGCATGCAGAACATTTCAGAAGGAGTCTTCTCTTATTTTTTTAAATCATTTTTTTTATGGGGGCATGAAAATGCGATTTAAAAAAAAAAAAAAATTAATTGCCATCATTTTCAAGTTGAATATCTCTGATAGGGGAGCAGATACGAACCTGAAATTTTCACAGAAATAAGTCCTCTATAACCGCATCCTGCTGTAAGAATTGTAAGTTTGAGATTGGAGGTAAACTCTGCAGGACAGTAGACCTCGAGGGCCAGATTTACAGAAGCAGCCTGATCTATCATGTTGGTACAGGTGTACAAGTTGGTATGCGTGAACAGATCTGAGTAAAATATGGAATAGTGTTGGGTCGGGTGTTTTACAAATGAACGGTGTCGTAAACAGAGCTGTGGTGTTGTTTCTCCTGTGATCAAATAGCGGTGACTCGAAGCGAACCAAAACAACCACTTCAACCTGCTGTCTTATTTATAGTCATGACCTAATCACTAATGATTAAGTATTAGACAACAGTCACATTAGTCGCTTACGCACAAGGAATTTTATGCGGCTGGACCTTTCAAATTAAACTGTAACACAAACAAATCCTGTCTAGATTTTCATCAGGTTAAGCGTCTTCCTCGTACGAGTAAAGGAAAAGGAATGAAACCATGACGGTGTGGTACGAGGTTTATAACGCGGTACTGAGCTAAACATCCTGTTGTAACGAAATGAGATGGGCTCCCTGATATGAAGGCTCCAAAACTGGTGCTGTGATACAAGTGTGTTTGTTACACTAACACTGTGTGTGTGTGTGTGTGTGTGGGAAAAACCTGGAGGAAAGTGAAGGACATCTCAAAGCACCTGGCCTCTTTAGGAGATCGGTCTTATCTTCATCTCATCCTCACCGAGGAACGTACGGAGTGTTGACAGAACGAGTGAAAGACCTGCAGGAAAGAAACAAGCCACACCACTAACACACACACACACACACACACTCATTCTCTAAAAGTAAGGGCTTTGATAAGAGCGAGATCATTCATACAAGGACAGTCGACCCTGATGACTGAGAAACACCACAAGTGTGTGTGGTGTTTGCTTACGTGTCGATATAGCAACGCCACGCAGAAAAAAACCCCACAAGACGCAGAGCGAGACGGCTGATAATGAAGTGTTTATATTTACAAAAGATGAATACAATATGCCTAATTTTCAGCTTTGATTTTCTTTCTTTTTTCTTTTGTACACAAAACTCCAGCGCTTTCACAAACGGAGAGGGGGGGGGGGGGGGGGGGGGGGGTAAAAGCATGAAAATAACAAATTAGGAAGCAAATGAAAACCAGGTATTGTAGATGATTGTTTTTAAAACATTTTTTCCTTTATTAAATGTATTAAATTAAGCTGGAATGGGGGTAGAGGCTCCCTCCAAGACTGTGTCAGTGTGCTGGAGAATGGAGCACAGTAGAGTTTGTAGAAACTGTAACTGAAGGCGGGACTTTAAACATCCACTAGTTTAGTTATTTAAACATCCACTAAATTAAATATGGCGCTATTGATTTAGTGGATTAAAAAAGGTGCAGGGACGCATATTGTACTATTAAAATGCACGTGAAATTATTCGAGATAGAAGCCCTGTTCTGTGTTCTTCACAATGTGTGGTCGATCTGGCGTTAGAGAAAGAAAAAGAGAAGATATAAAAACTTTAGAAAAAAAAGCGTGTGACCTAACGCAAGTCTTTGGTCTGGCCTTCACGACTCCTTCAGGATTCGAGCGTAAAGTGACGTCACGGGAACGTTCGTCTCGGTTCAGCTTTGGTTGATTTTAACAGTAGACCCGGATTCATTCGGTCTCGCTCACACGGACAAACCGTCCTGATCCTTCAGCAGATGTTTAACGTGCTTTGGTCCTGTAAACTAATCGGACGGATGCGAGGGATGAGAAATGCGGACGTGTCCGCTGAGAGTTTGGGTAAATACCGCCAAATAGTAGACGAGTGAATAAGTAAACTATTTAACGGAGAGCTACTTAAAGGGTCGTGACACGCGAGTGTCGCTCTAAACACGAGCGGTAAACAACGACAGGAAATAGAAAAAGCGTCTGGATTGCGTTTCACGCTCAGACAAAGCTGTCCTGCAATCCAGAGTCACAGTTTTAGTAGTTAAAACCATGTCAGGGGTCAGTGAGCACACGGGGAGCACGGTCATGGAGGGAGGCTTTTCCAACCCTGAACACACTTGCACATTAGTGATTTAAAAAAAAATAATAATAATAATAGATCAACACTTTCAAATCTCACACATCTGAACAGGCTGTAGGGGAAAACAAAAAACCACAAAAAAAAACATGAACGTAAGAGGAGAATTAAATACATAGCAACATTACATCATCAACCACACGGTAATGCTTTTCAGAATCTGTGTTAACAGCGTTTATTTGACACTTAGAAAGTATTTGAGAGACGTTTCTATCGCGTGTAAGATGCGGGGCCGTGGTGTGGCGGCCATTTTGTTCAGACGGACATCTTCCCCACTTCATGGACAACATGGAAAGAAAAAAAAAAAATTCCCCAACAACAACACAGAGTTCAACTCTATTCATCTCCCTTTATCAGCTAATATATAAATATAGATATGTGTGCATGTGTAAGGGGGGGGGGGGGGTGGGGGTGCGGTGGGGGGGGGGTCAAACGAGTCCAGGCAGAATATCTCTGGCAGTGTTCTCATCGCTGAGTGAACAGACAAAAGCAAGAGCAAATAAATCAGACTCTCAGAGACGAGTGCTGACCTTCGCTGCTGCGCTCATGTCACATATCAGGAAAGATTATTTCAAATAAAATTTCTTAAAAGATCAGCGGATGACCGACGGCGTGTTTTTGTGTGTTTGTTTCGAATGATGATGTCCACTCCCGGACGGCGTGAGCGGAGACCTGACCGTGCACTCAACACTGATAGATAGTGGAAAAATTCCACAACGTGACGAGAATATGAAGAACCGGGTATTGCTTTAAAAGACAACACTGAAGAACTTTCCAGTCTTCGGCTCCCTTTCGAAACGCACTTGACATTTGGATTGGGGGAGGGCGTGGGGGGGAGGGCGTGGGGGGGGCGGGTGCTCGAGTTGTCCAGAATGTAAAGCGATACAATTCTACGAGCAGATGCGCTTCTGACCTGGCACTCCTTCCAAATCTACAAGGCACCGTAACTTAAAGTGCGACGTGTGACTGATGAAGAAAACGCTAATTTAAAAAACAAACAAACAAACAAACAAACAAAAAAAACCCCACAACAAACCGAGCCAGCTTTAGACGAGATAACGAAATGACTGTGTGATGAACAAAATGAGCAGTGAGGGAAATTGAGTGTGTGTGAGAGGACACAAAAATACCAGCGACACTAAGAATCACTACATACAACACACACACACACACACACACACTCACACACACACACTCACAGGAGAATATCCTCTCTCCTTCTTGACTTTCACACTCTGATCTGTTTCTGGTTACTCTTCCTTGTTTTCTCACTGAATTCGGAGTTGACAGGAGGCAGGCAGAGAGCAGCGTTAAGAGCGCGCCTCATAAATCCTCGTTGTGTGTGTGAAAGTGGATGTGTAAGAGTGAGCATGTGCGAGAGGCCTGTGTTTAGTCTAAGCTTGGATACTCAGCCACAGCCCTGATAACTGAGCCCCATATTTCAGAGACTTGAGAGAACCAAGCCAAAACACTGCACTCGCGCATACGTGTGTGTGTGTGTGTGTGTGTGTGAGAGAGAGAGAGAGAGAGGAGACGAGAGAAAAAGAAGCAAAGATTTGTGTGTGTGTCATATAAAGAAACGCATCAGGATTAATTGCGGCAATAAAGAAATGTAATAAAATCATTTGCGTTTTTGCCGCGCCGTCTCAGGGCGTCTCCTTGGTATTGCCAACATAAAGCGAGACACCATCACACACTGCTCCATTAAACACTGGCACAAACGGGCTCTCATTAACCTTTGGATCAGCTCATTTATATATATATATATATATATATATATATATATACCCCCACACACACACACGAAATGAAGAGTCGAATGCAAAAGTTTGCACCCCCCCCCCATGGCTGTTTTTCAATTTACCTACAATAAAATTTAGTTGCTATGACACCTTCGCCGATGTGATACATGCAGATTAAAGCGTTCGGAGAAGTTATAAATACAAAGAAAGCTATTCGAGAATATTTAGATACGTGGTACTTGTGATAACAATTAAGGAACGTCTGTGAAACCTAAAACACTAAGGGACGTGATTTAAGGTCTGTGTGTGGGGGGGGGGGAACAAAAAACACCTCAAAACATTGAAACGCGATAGCACCTGCACAGTGGTGTAAGACAGATTATAAACACGGAGGATTGCTTCTTTCACTTGAGCAAAATTTGCGTCGATGAAAACGCACTTTGACGAGTCTCTACTTAAAGGTGGAAAATACAAGACGGCGTCAACGCAAATAGATTCAGACTGAGAGTCACTTCAGGAACGGCGATCGTGCGGGCAAATGAATACAACCCAGAAGCAGGTATTATGTTTGTAGAGGCCATTTGAAAACAGAATTATACTTCTTAATAATGAGATTATGCGTTAGTATCTCAGGACTATCGATTTTCTTAAAACGGTGACGTCACTACATTAAAGTGCCTTCGTTTTAGATATCAGCCACACAAGTATTCATATGGACACAGTCACCGTTATACACAAAACGACTCGTTATACACAAACAAGTGGTAGATCATTTACAAATATTAATTTGCGTGAAGTCACGCAATTAATATTTGTAAATGATCTACCACTTGTTTGTGTATACGACTGATCCCAAAATGAACGTGTTGTTTGGGATCTTGTTAAATCAGCGTCTTGGGGTCTTCAAATTACACTTCTTCATCACGATGATGTTTTGTTTTAAGGGCACGCAAACTTTTGCACTCGACGGTAACACGGAACTGAAAACACGATGAAGAAACACCGGCTATAAATTTCTCCATGACTCACTCTACGATGCCAGTCTATGTTTGAGTAAAACAAACGTCCAGCCCTTTGATGAGTTTACCTTCTTTCTCTCTTATCTGTCTCGGTGCGCCGGTTTGGTGGCATGACTCTGTGTGTTAATAAGAAAGATAAAGCCTCGCAGGGATCACGGACGTGGCGATATTCCGCTATACTTATCGCCGCACTGAAAGGCAGGACTGCACGGGCAGAAACGGGAGAGAAGGGAGAAGAGAGCACGGTGTGGGTTACGCCTGGCGTCAGCCACATCCACCAGAGAATCAACTCTGGACTTTTCCAGCTAATCCGAGTAATTGATGAGGCAATATTTATGATGAGTTGACCCCGCTTTCATGGACACCCTTGGCCTGGAGATAGAGACTCATATAATCATAAACGGTGAGCGGATTCACCCTGCGCATGTGGGGGTAAGGGGCTCGAGCGCGGGAGAGAGAGATAACGAAGAACATCAGAATAACGCGTCAGTAAACTGGGAAAAGGAATAACAGGAAGGAAAAAAAAAAAAAAATAAAAAAAAAAAAAGCAGATTTACTTAATTTCGACAACCGAAAGTAACAGTCGCTCTTGTGAAGCCTGTATCCAGGCCACTATACAATTTATACAATACACCTCCTGTCCTGACCCTATATTTATATCGTGTATAATTATATACACATCTCTGTAATAAACTCAGCTTTCATGAATTACTAATAATCCTGCCAATAATGATACATTTTATAATTTCCTTAAAGGACTCGAGATGAACAAACAGTGACGGCAATAAAGCTAAGAAAAATCAAAAGGTTCTCTCCTGTTCTCTCAGACTATTTTGGCTATGTATTAAACGTAACTCTATAGGGAATTGTGGGTAGTAACAGGGTTATGGATTGACCTACAGTGCTGTGGGATGGGATTTGATTCAGTAGAGACTCTGGAGTGAATTCATTTGAGAGAGAGAGAGAGAGAGAGAGAGAGAGAGAGAGAGAGAGAGAGAGACTCTTCAGACATGAGCACATGTTAAGCGTAAGATGTTATGGTTTCACTCATACTGATGGACTTAATGGACGTCTCCTTTAATACCGCACTTCACCACTTCATCTCCGGGTGTTTATGCGTGCGAGCGAGACGTAAACGTCGGGGACTTGAAGCAGTAAATCAGCAGAGGGGAGGATAGGTAGGTGATGACAGAGAGTCAGGAGAAGACTG